>NC_044977.1:61395421-61696971 GCF_008728515.1 Papio anubis
GACTTGAAAAATCTATTTTTCTCAGGTCTGAGAGTAAAGGCAAAGATAATTTTGTCACTGTATTGGAATTCTAACAAATTATTCTGTCACCCTCTAGAAGGGGCTCCATTGGAAAGAATCAAGTTGTATTATAATAACCTTTAGAAAGTCAAATGATTGAAGTGCGGGCATTCTAAGATAAAATAGAACCCCTAAAATATTGGATGTGAGTAAAGCAATTTTTAAATTACGTGGTGAGGAGGGGAAACACATTAGCATTTCTTTTATGGCATTAGTTGTATCTTTGTAGGCATGCTGTTCCTTCTCTTGACTGGGGAATACCTCTTTTACCACGATTTATATTGATACTTTGCATTTATATAGCATGTTCCATGCCCGGAGCATTTTAGTAGCATTAAGTGTAAATGGCATAGCTACAAGCCAGGTAACTGAATATTCTGATACCACAGATGGAGAAGCACCAGTGCACAGAGCTATATTACTCTGGAGTTCTTAGTCACTGTAAGAAACTAAAATGGGAGCTCTGAGTAGTTTTCCATGTTAAAAAACAATTGATCTGCCCTAAAAGTTGAGATTATTTCTGATGGCTCAGCATTTAGTCTTCTGGAAGCAGGAACCTGAGATCTTTCAAGACTTCTACTCTCTGTCATGTTTTGGATGAGCCTGAACCCCTGGCTTTAGGGGTGAGAATAGGGCCCAAGTGTGGCTACTTGGTGTAGTTGATTTTCCTGATGACTCTGAGAAAGATCCCAGAACAATGGTTGTAACCATGGTTTGAACTGTTGGAGCTTCTCTTGCCACTGAGGTTGCTGAGAAAATATGCTACATGTCTGGTGCTGCAGGAGACAAGCAGTGAAGAAAATTCTAAATGAAGCCAAAAAGGTAAGCAGAGGCAAGAGAAAAAGTGGAAAGTTCTGAGGCTATCTGTTGACTCCTGGATCAAACTATACCTGAAGACCAGACTCTGGAATTTTTAGTTACATGAGCCACTAAATTATCTGTATTTCACCTAAAAACTGTGAGTGAGCTGGAAGGATTCTTATATAAAGTTATTAGAATATTTAAAATATGATCTTTTAGTTTAGAACAGAAAATAGTCCTTAATCAAAGCTTTTGTACCTGGTTGTATATTTCAAGAAAGTATCAAAAGTTATTTAAAAGAGAAATTCTGTTGAACAAATAACAGAGGAAAAAGAAATAATGAAGTGGAAAATTTCTTACTGTTTTCTGAAAAACACATAAAAAGTCTAAAGCATATTTTTATATTGTTAGACTTTTTTCAGAATTCATTTTGAAAGCTATTAATTTTAATTATGTTGTTTTCAGTGATATAACATATTAAGTGTTCTGATGTCAGAACTGGATCTTCTAATGCTTATTTTATCATAGTTTTTTTTTCATAAGTACCCTTCAGATAGACTATTTTACAAATTAGTGATGTAAGTTCATGTATTGCTTATTTATAGGCAGGTATTTGGCAGAAATAATCCAAATATCTGTGTTGTAAAGGTCAAAGATGGACAGGGATAAAGAATGAGCTCTGATTCTTCCATGTGTAAACCCCTCCCTGGATGAGGGTGTTTTTGGGTTGTCTATCAGTGTCTTCCGAGAAACCTGGGAGAGATGGAAAGTTCATGTTTCTCATTCATCCCATAAAGTATAAGCCTTCTTAGGATGATAATTGGCCTTGAATAACATGAAAAGTGTAAGAAATGTTTTTTCCATCTCAGTCATTGAATGATTTTTGTCTTTCCAGTACTTGACTTTCAAACAAGGTTTTATCATTGTCAAGGTAGGCAGAGTAGGATGAAAGATCATAATTTTTAGAATGGTAACTGGAAGTGGCTTGAAGTGGATTAGAAGGGAGTTAAGAGAAAAGATTTCTCTGTAGGTTTACTTGTGGCCAGGCCAGAGGGGTGGTGGTGGCTGCACAGGAAGAGGCGGTGGGGGACTAATACAATTACTACAGTTTGGATGCTGATTACATGCAAGATGTTGACATCTCATTCCATCCTCACAGCAAATCCACGAGGAATATATAGGTATGGTCGGTCCTCTGTGTCATTGGGTTCTGCATCCTGTACTCAACCAACTGCATGTTTGGGGGAAAAAAATTTGTACTTGTACTGAACATGTCCAGGCTTTTTAAAAAAAACCATATTCCCTAAACAAGATAGTATAACAACTATTTACATAGCATTTATATTTTATTAGGTAATGCAAGTTTTCCAGAAATTAAAGTGTACAGAAGAATGTGTGTAGTTTACATGCAAATACTGTGTCATTTTACATAAGGGACTTGCGCACCCTTGGATTTTGGTGTCCATGGGAGATCCTGGAACCAATCCCCCGCAGATACCACAGGACGACTGTACTTCATTAACCCTGTTTTACAGATGAAAAAAACTGAGACTTAGCAAGGTTCAGTTCATAACTTTTAGTTCATAATCATAATTAATTTGTGCTCCAGTTCATGCTGTGAGTATGTGGCTGAGCTGGTATCAAATACCTATCTGCCTCCTTGTGTTCATTTTCCATTTTTTTTCTCTCCGAGACTGAGTCTTGCTCTGTTAACCAGGCAGGAGTCCAGTGGTGCAATCTCAGCTCACTGCAACCTCCACCTCCCATGTTCAAGCTATTCTCCTGCCTCAACCTCCTGAGTAGCTGAGATTACAGGGGCATGCCAACACTCCTAATTTTTTTTTTTTTTTTTTTTGTATTTTTAGTAGAGACGGGGTTTCACCATGTTGGCCTGGCTAGTCTCTAACTCCTGACCTCAAGTGATCCTCCTGCCTTGGTTTCCCGAAGTGCTGGGATTACAGGAGTGAGCCATCACAGCCGGCCGTGCCTGCCTGTGTTCTTAGCCACTCTGTGCTACAGCCTGTGATCTGTTCAAGGAAATATAATAGCACCATCACCACTAAAATAATGGGGACGGTGGCATTATCAACTAAATAGCTCATTTACCAACCTGGTTGAGGAAGAATTAAGAAAACCAGAAATCTGTATATTCTCGTCACGATTGTAGTAATTGTTGCTCCCTTTTCATTCAAATCAGATTTCTTGTGCCCCTTTTTAGTCAGCACATTGTGGAAGGATGAGAGGAGACAGAGGACCTCAGAGCAGACGGCGTGCATTCAGGACAGTGATCATTTAGAGGGTCTTTGGCAAATCATTTCAGCTCTGCAGGCCTCACTGTTTTTATCTGTAAAATGGCTCTTTTTGTTCTAACAATCTGTGCTTTAATATAGTGATGCTGTAATAAGCATACTGAGTTTTCCTTTTTTTCTGGATCTTCGAAGATGAGCTTTACTAATTTTATGTCTGATTCAAAGTAGTAATTTAACTAAACCCACTGGTCCTCTGGATCCAGTGTCTGCAGCTGCTGTCTATGCTGATGAGTTACTGCTCAGCTGTACCACTTGTAAATATTTACTGTGTTGAATATAAATATCACTCCTTATCTTTTTTTTTAAAATCCCTTATTTCTGGTCTTTCAGTTATTGTTTTTTACTGTGATAAAATATAAAACCTAAAATTTGCCATTTAATTTTTAAAAATAATTTTATTGTGACAAGAACACTTAACATGAAATCTGTGATTTTAAATTTTAAGTGTACAATTCAGTATTGTTGACTATAGGCACAATTTTGCACAGCAGATCTCTAGAACTTATTTACCTTGTTCAACTGAAATGTTTTGCTCCTTAAAAACAACTATCTTCTCCCTCACCACCTAGCCCCTGGCTACCTTCATTCCACCCTTTGATTCTGTGAATTTGACTATGTTGGATGCCTCATGTAAGTAGAATCATGGAATATTTGTCTTTCTGTTCCAGGCTTATTTCACTTAGCATAATGTCATCAAGATTCATCCATGGTGTTGTGAATGGCAGAGCTTCCTTACTATTTAAGGATGAATAAATTCTGTCATGTGCATATATCACATTTTCTTTAATCACATGTTGAAGGACATTTAGGTTATTTCCATATCTTGGCTGTTGTGGATAGTGCTGCATTCATCATGGGAGTGCTGATATCTCTTTAAAATCTTGATTTCCTTTCCTTTGGATACGTACTCACAGTTGGGATTGCTGGATCATATGGCAGTTCTATTTTTAAATTTTTGAGGAACCTCCATATTGTTTTCCATAGGAGGTGAAATCATTTTATATTTTCACCAGTAGTGTGCCAAGTGTTGTTGAGGATGTGGAGCAGTTGGAATTGTTTTTACCCTTGTAAGTGTACAATTCAGTGGCATTAATGAAAAAGATTTGAATAGCATCAAATTGTACAACCATCATCGCTATTCAAATCTTTTTCATTACTCCAAACAGAAACTCTGTACCCATTAAGTAATAATTTCCCATTACCCTACCCCCAAAACCTGCTAATATCTAATCTGTTTTCTGTCTCTATGAATTTTCTCAGCATAGGTATTTCATGTGAGTGAATTTATACAATATTTGTCCTTTCGTGTCTGGCTTACATTACTTAGCATAATGTTTTCAAGGTTCATCCATGTTGTCGCATATATTAGAATTTAATTCCTTTTTAAGAGTGAATGATACACCATTGTGTGTATGTACCATATTTTGTTTATCTATTCATCTATTGATGAACACTTGGGTTGTTTCCACCTTTTGGCTGTTATGAATAGTGCCGCTATGACCATGACTATACATGTATTTGTTTGAATCCCTGTTTCCAATGTTTTGGAGTATATACCTGAGTGAAATAACTGAGTCATATGGTAATTTTATTTTTTATTATTTTATTTTGTTTTTTGAGACAGGGTTTGGCTCTCTTGCCAAGGCTGGAGTGCAGTGGCATCTTGGCTCAGGGCAACCCCCGCCTTCCAGGCTCAAGCAAACCTCCCGCCTTAGCCTCTTGAGTAGCTGGGACTAGAGACACGCCACCATGCCTGGCTAATTTTTGTACGTTTTGTAAAGACAGGGTTTTGTCATGTTGCCCAGGCTGGTCTCAAACTCCTGAACTCAAGCAATACACCCTCATTGGCCTCTCAAAGTGCTGGGATTACAGGTGTGAGCCACTGTGCCCGGCCTGGTAATTTTAACTTTTTAAGGAACTGCTACATAATTTTCCAAAGTAACTACACAATTCCACATTCTTACCAGAAATGTACTACGGTTCTAATTTCTTCACATCCTTGCCAACACTTGTTTCCTTTTTTTTTTGATTATAGACATTGTAGTAGGTATGGTATCTCAATGTGTTTTTGATTTGCATTTCCTTAATGATTAATAGTGCTGAGCATCTTTTCAAGTGATTATTGGTAATTTGTATATCTTCCTTAGAGAAATGTCTACTCAAGTCCTTTGCCCACTTTTTTGTTGATACATAATTTTTGTACATGTTTATGGGTACATGTAATCTTGATTATATTCATAGACTATGTTATGATCAAGTCAGGTTAATCACGGTGTCCATCACTTGAGTGTTTGTCATTTCTTTGTCGGAAACATTTCAAGTGCTCTATTCTAGCTAATTTTAAATATGTGATACATTGTTAATTATAGTATCCCTACTCTGATATCAAATATTAAGACATATTCCTTCTATCTAACTGTATGTTTGTAGCCATTAACCAACCTTTATTTATCCCCCCACTGCATACACACATACTCACACACCCTTCTCAGTCTCTGGTATCTCTCATTCTATTCCCTACCTCCATGAGATCAACATTTTTAAACTCCCACGTGTGAGTAACAACACGGGATATTTGTCTTTCTGTGCCTGACTGACTTATTTCACTTAACAGTCACATCCATGTTGCAGCAAATGTCATGATTTCACTTCTTTTTTTTTTTTTTTTTTGGCTGAATAGTATACACACACACACACACACATACATATATACACACATGCAATATTTTCTTTACCCATTAGTCTGTTGATGGACACTTAGGTTGGTTCCATACCTTTGCTATGTGAATAGTGCTGCATGTGAATAAACATGGGAATGCAGGCATCCCTTTGATAGACTGATTTGTTTGCCTTTGGATGAATCATAGTGGGATTGCTGGATCATATGGTATTTCTATTTTTAGGTTTTTTTTTTTGATAACTCTCCATACTGGATTTCATGGTGGTTGTAATAATTTACATTCCCACCAGCAGTGTATAAATTCCCTTTTCTCTGCATCCTCACCAAGATTTCTTATTTTTTGTTGTTTCAATATTAGCCATTCTAACTGGGGTAAGATGATATCTAATGCATATGATTGTTTTGATTTGCATTTTCCTGATGATTAGTGATGGTGAACATTTTTTCATATGCCTTTTGCCTATCTGTATATCTTCTTTTGATAAATGCCTATTATGTCCTTTGCCTACTTTTTAATGGAATTATTTGTTCTGTTACTGTTGAGTTGATTGAGTTCTGTGTATATTCTGGATATTAGTCCCTCATTAGACGAGTTGTTTGCAAATATTTTCTCCCATTCAGTGTTTTTTTCTTCAGTGTTTATTGTTCCTTTTGTTGTGCAGAAGCTCCTTAATTTAATATAGTCCTACTTTTCTATCTTTGTTTTTGTTGCCTGTGCTTTTGAGGTCTTAGCTACAAAATCTTTGACTAGATGAATGTCCTAAAGTGTTTCCTTTTTGCTCTCTTCCAGTAATTGTATAGTTTTAGATTGTATGTTTAAGTCTTTGTCTTGTGTTGATTTTTTTAAATGTAGTGATAGGAGTCCAGTTTTATTCTTGTGCATATGAATATCAATTTTTCCCGTAACACTTATTGAAGAGTGTATTCTTTCCTCAATATATGCTGTTGGTACCTTTGTAAAAAATCAGTTGATTGTAAATACGTGGCTCTATTTCCGAGTTCTCTATTCTGTTCCATTGGTCTATGTGTCTGTTTTTATGCTAAACCCACATTGTTTGGGTTACTATAGACTTGTAATATATTCTGTAGTCAGGTAGTGTGACACTTCCAGCTTTGTTTTTTTCGCTCAGGATTGCTTTGGCTCTTCAAGCTCTTTTTTTGGGTCCATATGAATTTTAGGATTTTTTTTCTATTTCTATGAAAATGACTTTGTATTTTGATAGGGACTGCATTGATTCTGTTGAGTGTCATGAACAATATATTCATCTTAATAATATTTATTCTTCTAATCTGTGAGCATGGGATGACTTTACACTATTTGAGTCTTCGTTAGTTTCTTTCATTAGTGTTTTGTAGTTTTCCATGTAGAGGTTTTTCACCTCCTTGGTTAAATTTACTCCTGGGTATTCCATGTTTTTTTGTAGCTGTTGTGAATGAGATTGTCTTCTTGAATTTTTTCTCAGCTAGTTCATTATTGTATAAATGCTACTATTTTTTGTATGTTGATTTTGTATTCTGTAACTTTACTGAATCTATTTATCAGATCTAAGAGTTTTTCGTTAAAGTCTTCAGGATTTTCTAGATATAAGATCATATCATCTGCAAAGAGGGACAATTTGAATTCCTCCTTTCCAATTTGGATGCCTTTTATTTCTTTATCTTGCCTTATTGCTCTGGCTAGGACTTCCAGTATTATGTTTAATAGGAGTGGTTGTGTGTCCTAACATATGGTCTATCCTAACATGTTGTCTATTCTGGAGAGTGTTCCATGTGCTGATGAAAAGAATGTGTATTCTGTAGATGTCAGATGAAATGTTCTGTAAATATCTGTTAGGTCCATTTGGTCTAATGTGCATTTTAATGTTTCTCTGTTAATTTTCTGTCTAGTGATGGGAGTCGGGTGTTCAAGCTCCCAACTATTATTGTACTGGAGTTGATCTCTCCCTTTAGATCCAATAATATATGCTCTATATGTGTGGATACTCCAGTATTGTGTTCATATAGATTTAGAATTGTTATATCCTCTTGCTGAATTCATCCCTTTATGATTATATAATGCCTTTCTTTTTTTATTTTTACTGTTGTCAGCTTGAAGTCTGATTTATCTGAGATGACTATAGGAACTCCTGCTTGCTTTTGGTTTCTTTTTGCATGGAGTATCTTTTTCCATCCCTTTACTTTCAGTCTGTATGTCTCTTTACAGGTGAGATAAGTTTCTTATAGGTAGCATGTAGTTGGGTCATGTTTTTTTTTCAATCCATTCAGCCAGTCTTTATCTTTTAAGAGGAAAGTTAGTTTAATGCATTTATATTTAAGAGATTATTGATATGTGTTTATTTTTGTCATTTTATTAATTGATTTGGGGGGCATATTCTTTCTTCCTTTCTTTCTCTCTTATTGTCTATCATTTTGGTTTGGTGATTTTCTGTAGTGGTAACATTTGAGTTCTTTCCCATCCTTATTTGTATGTTAGCTTTACCAGTGGGTTTTCTATTTTCCTGTATATTCATTATACTAGATACAGTTCTTTTGCTTCCACGTATAGAATTCCATTAAGCATTTCTTGGAGGGCCAGTCTAGTGGTGATAAATTTGCACAGCTTTTGCTTGCCTGAGGAATACTTTATTTCTCCTTCATTTATGGAAGGATGACTTTGCTGGTTGGCAGATGTGTTATTTTTTAACAGTTCAAACATATCACCCTATTCTCTCCTGGAGTTTCTGCTGAGCAATTCACTGCTAGTCTGTGGGACTATCATTATAAGTGACTTAGATGCTTTTCCCTTGCTGTATTTAGAATTATCTCTTTGTCCTTGACTTTTGACAGTTTGAGTGTAATGTGCCATCTAGAAGATCTTTTAGCATAGTATCTGTTTGAGATCTCTGAGTTTTCCATATCTAGATGTCTAAATCTCTTGATAGACTTGGGAAGTTTTCAGATGCTACTTAATTTGCTTTTTTATCCCTTTCATTTTCTCTTTACCTTCTGGAACACTGAAAATCTGAACATTTGGTCACTTTATGGTGTTCACCTATGTCATGTAGGCTTTGTTCATTCTTTTTTATTTTTTCATTATTTTTTTTTCTCATGGGGTTATTTCAAAAGGCCTGTTTTCAAGTTCTGAAACTCTTTCATCTGCTGGATCTATTTTATTGTTGAAGATTTCTAATGTATTGTGTAGTTCATTGAATACATTCTTTAGTTCCAGAATTTCTATTTAGTTTTTATATCTCTTGGATAAATTTCTTATTCATATCCTGAATTGTTTTTCTGATTTCTTTGTATGGTTTATCTGAGTTCTCTTTTATCTCACTGAGCTTATTTAATATCATGATTTTGAATTATATTTCCAGGATTTCATACATTTCTTTTTTATTGGAATCTTCTGCTGGAAAATCATCGTGTTCCTTTGAAAGTATCATACTTATTTTAATTTTTTTATGTTTCTTGTGTTCTTATAGTTATATATGAGCATCTGGTATAATTATCACTTCTTCCAAATTTTGAATTTGCTTTTGTATGGGAGGACTTTTCTCTGAATATTCGTTTATGGTGTTAGTTGAGTAGGGCACTTTAGTTTTGATTCTGCATACATGCAATAGTGTAGTCTTTGAATGATTCCTTAGGCTGTAAACAGTATCAGTGGTATCTGTGATTTCTTCCGTGGCTTAGGGTGCAATTATTAATGAAGGCTGTAGTCAAGTTTTGCTGGGGATGGAGACATCAGGTGGACATGTTGTTAGGCCCCTGTGGTGGCAGTGACAGTCCAAGCATGCCTGTCCTTGGGCCTCCAAGTTGCTCACTTAGATGCCAGTAGTAACAACAATGGGCTGAGTGAGTGTGTGGGTCCTCAGGCCCCTGGTAGGTGGGCATGGCATGAAGAATGACAGTAGCAATGGTGAGATAAACCTCGGGCTCCAAAGTAATTCTCACTGGTGTTGGTGGTGGCCGCAACGGGCTGAACAGGACAATCAGCATGCCTGCTGATGGTGCAAGCAAGTGGATGTCAGCTCTACTGGTAGTAGCAGGTTGCGTGGGCCAACCTCAGGTCCCTGGGAAGAGTGCTTAGGTGCCAACATTGATGGACTGGGCTCGATGGTTATCAGGTCCCTAGATGGCATGCCTGGGCACTGGGGGAGGCTGAGCTGGGCTGGGCAGATCTGTCTTTGGGCCCCCCAGTGGTGTGTGCAAGGGAGTTTGTCCTCAGGGCATGTGAAAATGCATATGGCCTTTGCTTTTGAGGGTAGCAAGGTCTTTGCCAATGGCACCTACTTCAACCCTGGAGGCAGCAGCCAGCCATGCAGTGTCTGTGGTCAGAGAATATCAATGGCGCTCCAGAAATATAAAGATGCAGAGGCTGTTGAGCCCCTGGGCAGGATGCAGTCTCATGTGTGATGGATTGTCAAAATGGTTCCTTGCTATAGCTGCTAGGGGATGGAGGTGTGTGGGACCCAGCATCAGCTGCCTCTCTCTGGAGCAGTGCCTTCACACAGTCTCCAGGAAGCTCCTTATCTTTGTTTGGGGGCCCACAAAGATCTAAGGGCTTTCCTTTAATTAGGATATAGGAATTTACTGTGGAAATGTGGACTGCTGGGGGTCCTCACTTATCCTTTCTCCATATAGGAGAGCCTCTCCAGGCACTCAGCTAATCCCTGAGCAGGCTGCCTTTCTTCCCTCTTTTTCCTTGCTTTAGGTGTTTCCTGCTGCTTCTGTGTTGAATTCCAGTGTCTTCTGTTAGATAACCTATTCAAAGTGCCATTATCTACTCACTGTTTTGTTTCTTCTTTATGGAAGAAGCTAGTACCAGATGCCTCTAGTCAGTCATCTTGAAGCCCCTCCCCTTTGCCCACTTTTGAATTAGTTTATCTCTTCGTTGTTGCATTACATTCTTTATATATTCTGGATATTAAGCCTTATCACATATATGATTTACTAATATTTTCTCCCAATCAGTGGGTTATCTTTTTGCTTTCTTGATAATGTCCTTTGATATAAAAAAGTTTTTAATACTAATGAGATCTAACATCTATTTTTTTCTTTTGTCTTTAATGCTTTTGATGGCATATCTGAGAATCCATTGCCAAAAGTTATTATCATTTAACTCTGTGTCCTTCTATAAGGGGTTTAACTCTTACATTTAGGTTATTGATACACTCTGAGTTGGTTTATGTATAACTTAAAGGGGCTATACAAAAATTATATTGAGGTAAGGGTCGAATTGCATTTTCTTACAAGGTGAAATTCATTTGTCTCAGCACCATCTGTTGAAGAAACTCATCTTTACCCATTGAATGGGCTTGCTACCTTTGTTGAAAATAAAATTGGGCATATTTTTGAACTCTCAATTTTATAACATTGGTCTGTATGCCTACCCTATTCCGGTAGTGTATTGTTTTCATTATTGTAGCTGTGTATCATTGATTTTTTAAAAAATGTAGTAAATATGCCTAGTATCATTCTTTTGCCACCCCATCTCATGTTTTTTTACTTCTAATCTATGAATTTAAGACACTAACCAATCAAGTTTATTACATCTGCATATTACTAAAGTTTTGGAGCCTCCCTTAAGGAACAAATTGGATTTGGTACACTGGCTTTGTGACATATGGCACAGGCCAGTGACCTATTCTCTCTTTTTCTCTTTCACAACAGAACCTCAGATAATATATTAGTTAAAAACAGAAGTGTTCAGGTTGAAGGGCAGGAAAGTATAATTACATAGACCCAGTCTCTGCCGTATCGACATGCTCTAAAAGCTATTATGGCAGAAGTGACATTATTTGAAAACTGTTAGCATCAATATATTTTTAGTTTATTTTTCTATTACATTTTGTATGGTTGTAGCTTTCTAAAATTCACTCTCCAGATAAACTAAGTATTATGCTAACTTAAAAAAAAAAACACCCTGCATTGTTATTGATTTTTTGCTATATTAATAGATTTAGGGGGAAAACGTTTACACATATATTTATGTATAATTACAATCTGAGATTTAAATGTCCCACAGAGTTGCCTTTTACTGAATTCTTTTACTCAAACATCTAAAAACAGCAAGCAATTCATATTTGACTCTGCAGTCAATCTCAACACATGGGTCGTCCTGAGCATTGTGTGTTAAGTGAGAGTACATACAATCTAACATAGCCATGACTGCTGTCAAGTTCACACTTCCTGAGGATGTGCATTCTAAGTGTCCCTGGATATACAAGATGACAGATCAAACTAGTGGTTTGTGCTGTTGGGCAATAGAAACAAATATTTCAGTTGTTTCAAGTAATGTTATGGTATGCTCCATAAATTCACTAAGGTGACCCGGGAGTGCTGACAGGAATTTACTTTAGCCTCACTTATTGTCACTTAACAGAATAAATGAGAACCGATGTCTCTTCAAACACTAATAGTAAATTACAGTTATGGTGAACACAAATGCCTCATTATGTCTAGTCAAGGTCTGTTTCCCTTTTATAGAGCTAACTGGTAGAAAGCATTGTTTTTAATTTATGAATGAATATGCACAGGAATCTTAGCTATCCTATTTACATAAAATTGATAGACAATTAATCTTCAGTAAAATACCTACAGCAGGTTTAGAAAATGCAAGCCATGGTAAAAATTTAAAATGTGGTCAGAAATATCAAATGTCTTTAGACACCAAAATGCCCCTTTATTAGCCTTTTATTATCTCACTGGTAAACTTGCAAAACTGGTAATAGTTTAATGAGATTATAAAGCATACATGCACGTGGGTTAAATAAATTTTAAATCATTAATGTTGGTTAATAAAACACTAGAAAAGGCATTTAAATGTTTGGAGTGTAAAAAAGGCAATCTTTAGGGGGTTTGTAAATGCAGCTTGAACTTTGCTTGAAATTTATGTTGTTAGGTCAACATAATTTAGAAGGGATTTGTCCACGAAAGTGAGGCATGAGAGAACTTTTGCAGGTGATAGAAATGTTTACTATCTTGATTGGTATGTCAGGTAAGTAATTATAGACATTTATGAAAATGCATTAAAATGTGTATTTAAGATTTGTGTTTATTACTGTATGTCTGTCTCTCTCTAGATACACAAGTGTCCATATCTATTTACACACACACACATACTCAAAGGTGAAAAGATAGACTCCTGAAAATATTCATGGAGTCTGCCATCCCTGTAGCTATATTTGTCTTCACATAATTTTGGTACACAGGTCAATAAGTTTCCTTATATACAAATCAATTTGAATTGTGTCTTTGTTACTCACAATCAAAAGAATCCTAATGTAGATTTCTACTTGAAATCTTTTTACTACACCTTTGTATTTAATATTTGGTGAATCCTGTCTTTCAGAGAATTGAGATGACACTCTTTGCACCAATAAATACTCTACTCTCAGTACTTTTTATGCACTTGGGGTCACTGGACTACTCATAAAATCCTAAATTTTGGAATGGTGTTAAATCTCTTTCTTCATGCCGTTTCATCAGGAGGCAAACCTTAAGGCTACCAGTAGTGATGTCTTTTTCCATGTAATTGCAAACATACTATGATGCCAATGAAAGCTCACTCAAGCCAATGTTACCACGTTTCTTTTTTTTAGGAATTGCTCTTACCCTAGGGGCAAAAAGAACAACACAGAGCTATAAACTGTGTACAGGAAAAGCAATCAGCAGGAACTCAATCTTACACTTCAATCAATTCCCCTATGCACAGCGTCTTTTGTACTTAGGCTTCGGCTTGTAAGGACAGGAAAAAATGATTAAAGTTTCCTTGGTTTCAGAATATTAGTAATGCCAACACAGAAGCAAGGTTTAGTTTAACTAAATTTGAATATATAATATTTGATTTCTACCCAGAGGAATCAAACTGAATTTTAGCAAATGTTGACTTATGAGCATAGGCTAGATAGTTTTTGCTCTTAAACTTACAACTCAGAAAAAGTGTGACTATTAACCATAGTTTTATAGACTTCAGAGCCCCTGAGGGCAGGAAACATGTCCAGTTTGTCCAGAGTAGGCATCAAGTATCATTTGTTAACTGATTCTGTCTGAGAAGTTAAGTAATCCCTGAAAGTCAGGGTATAATAGAGACTGTAAACGATCCCTCTGTATCTGTACTTGTTAAGGTTTAACATTTAAAAATCAGTGGAGATTGTCTTTGGCCCTAGCCAAGCTCCTCTTTCTTTCTCTTTTCCCATATTTAGGTGCATTCTCTCTTAGATCAAAGGCTTAAAGGTTTCGTTGTTGCTACAGTCCAAAGTCAGCGTAGACCACTGGAGACAGGTTGAAGCAGCAGATGCCTGTAATGTTAGCCAGATGAAATAAAGTTAATAGCCAGAAAAGTTTGGCAATAGAAAAAAAAAAAATGGTTGTGATCAGGAAGCGCTAATGATTTTATGAAATGGAGAAGCCCTCAGTATAGAGAAGTAACTAAGATGAACCAAAAATTATAACCATACAGTAAGAAGGTCAAACCAAACAGGAAGTAGGAACATTGTCTCTAAAGTCAGAAAATCTGGGATCACCTAGATTGATTCAAGTGTAAGATTGAGTTCCTGCTGATTGCTTTTCCTGTACACAGTTTATAGCTCTGTGTTGTCCTTTTTGCCCCAGGGTAAGAGCAATTCCTAAAAAAAATGAAACGTGGTAACATTGGCTTGAGTGAGTTTTCATTGGCATCATAGTATGTTTGCAATTACATGGAAAAAGACATCACTACTGGTAGCCTTAAGGTTTGCCTCCTGATGGAACGGCATGAAGAGAGAGATTTAACACCATTCCAAAATTTAGGATTTTATGATCCCAAATTTTCTGACTTTAGAGACAAAAATTTGTCTAATGCCACTTAATTTCAAGTAGATCACCTAGTTCTTCTACTTGAAATTAAGTGGCATTAGACAAATTATTGAGTTCTCTTGTCTGTAAAGCATGAATTGTATACCTACCACTGTTCTAGAGATTGAACAATCCATGTAAGGTGATCTGTAGAATGCCTGGCACATCATAGGCACTGAGGAAATTTTTGGTGATGATCGTTATGGTGCTTGGATACGTGAATTCATAAGTAGCTAACAATAGTGAAGGAAACAATGACTTGCAAAGAACTGGATCAGCTTTAAAAGGGTCCTCACTTTGGGCCTACTAGCTTCTTAAGTAATCGGTGTGCAAAACAGACCCTTGAAAATCCATCTGATACGCTTTTTTCATGGTCCATAAATCCTAAGAACCCACAGGTTCCCCAAAATGCTCCCTAACCTATTGACCTATTCAATTTTGCTCCCCCTGGAGTATGGAGTGTTCTGTACTCTTTATCTGCATCAAAATGATCATCCTCTCAATGCAGATATGTCTCATTAAATTTATTAGCTCAAGGATAAGAATATTTCGTCATTCATATCTTCTGTTTATTTTAGAAGATACAAGTTTATCTGAATATTCTCATATATTTTGAGTGTTAGTGAAATAGAGTGAAGTAATAAGTTCCAGATAGCATGGGGAGATATTTTAGTGAGGGAGATTGAAGTCACATTCCATGGATTTACAGCCAACTGGGCTTTAGTAACTTTCATTTCTGAACGTTCTGGGCGAGCAGCTGAATGTATTTTTATTATAATCACCCTCTCAAATTATTATAATGTATGAGACATCTTTATACACAGCCAGTCAAATCTAGTTAATTACTATGTAAGTTAATTTGTTATTGTAAGGTTTTACAGCCCTTTGTAAGGCAAGAGTGAAAGTGGCTTTAAAAAGTAAGTAATTCGGCCCAGCGCGGTGGCTCAAGCCTGTAATCCCAGCATTTTGGGAGGCCGAGACGGGCGGATCACGAGGTCAGGAGATTGAGACCATCCTGGCTAACACGGTGAAACTCCGTCTCTACTAAAAAATACAAAAAACTAGCCGGGCGAGGTGGCGGGCGCCTGTAGTGCCAGCTACTCGGGAGGCTGAGGCAGGAGAATGGCATAAACCCGGGAGGCGGAGCTTGCAGTGAGCTGAGATCCGGCCACTACACTCCAGCCCGGGCGACAGAGCGAGACTCCGTCTCAAAAAAAAAAAAAAAAAAAAAAAAAAAAAAGTAAATAATTCAAGACCAACCTGAGCAACATGGTGAAACCCCGTCTCTACGAAACATACAAAAATTAGCTGGGCATGGTGGCATGCACCAGAGAATCGCTTGAGCCCAGGAGGTTGAGGCTGCGATGAGCTTTGATTGTGCCACTGTAATCCAGCCTGAGCAACACAGTGAGACCTTGTCTAAAAAAAAAAAAAAAAAAGTTATTAATCCTCTTTCGGTGACTAGCTTACCATCTAACTTAATCTGATACTTCTCTAGAACTAACAGTACACTTGCTTAATTAGACGTGTTAATCATCCATCTTGATCACTGCATAAAGTTAGTTGTACTGTGCATGAACAAGATCAAGGGTTTAAGCTGCAAGTATTCAATACTTGGCTTTAGGCCAGGCGCGGTGGCTCCAGCCTGTAATCCCAGCACTTTGGGAGGCCGAGACGGGTAGATTATGAGGTCAGGAGATCAAGACCATCCTTGCTAACATGGTGAAACCCCGTCTCTACTAAAAAATACAAAAAACTAGCCGGGCGAGGTGGCGGGCGCCTGTAGTCCCAGCTACTCGGGAGGCTGAGGCAGGAGAATGGCGTAAACCCAGGGGGTGGAGTTTGCAGTGAGCTGAGATCCGGCCACTGCACTCCAGCCTGGGCGACAGAGCGAGACTCCGTTTCAAAAAAATAAAAAAATAAAAAATAAAAATACTTGACTTTACATTTCAGTTACTGGCCTTCAGCACCATGAAGAGAGGTGAGACCATTCTAGGTCATTATTTTTTTCCTTCTCCATCCTTTCAGAATTGTTGCCTACATGTAACTTGGGCACACATTCTGTATATTGTAAGCTATTTGTTGTGTAAAGTGACCTATTTGATCTGTTTATTTTCTTCTTTTGCAAATAGTTTCCCTATTTTCTTGATAGCACATTTGTTCTTTGCACTTTCAAAGAATCCGTTAGAAGTATAGTTAAAGATGCCTGTCAAGACAAAGATAGTTGAATGTATTCCCATTTTCCTTTTTCAAAAAGTGATTATTTAGATCCAGAATTGCTTCCTTTTCTACATGTAATGTAGAAATTATACAGCTGAAGATTTTTTTTTTTTAGTCATCCACGTCAAATCATCACCAGAGAAGATGCAAAAGAAACTTCTAAATCTGCCCTGAATATTTGACAATTTGCATGAATATTTCTAATGACTCTTTGCTGGGAAGGAATTTTCCTCCTGTAAATTCCCATAATAATTGGTTTACATATATTTCATAAAATATATTAATAACTTACATTTGTATTGAAAACCCTTGACATTTATGAATTTAATATAAGTGGTTTTGACTGTTTGCAGATGACCCTGATAGTCCAGGGCATGCTTTGATTTCAAATTTTGCTGAAGCACATATTCAAATTGAGCACACAGACAAGCTGATGTGTGGGAACAAGTCATGTAGGTAATGGGTAATTCTAGCTCACTGCCTGACACCCACATCTCAATACACTTTTATTATTCTCTCTTCACTGAATATATGGTAATTCCTCTGTGGTGATTGAAACCTTTGCTTCTTTGTGGAAAATGGCCATAAATCAGAGACAACTTTTCAATAGGATTTTAAATGTTGGCAGACATTGTGAGGATATGAAGAAATGAAACCAAAATAAAACATGATTCCGGAGGAATTCAGGAATCTGTACAAAACTAGCAATCACGAACAACAATTTCTGAAGCTAAAAACATACTCATCCAGAATTGTAAAAGTTTAATTCAAGGAAAAAAGGCAAGTTTCAACTCTAACAGCAACTCTGACTGATTTTTGAGGCTGTACATTTACTATGTTATGTCTTAGGTTATAGTTATATGTATGTTTTTCTTGCCTTTTTCCCCACCACTATGCAAAAAATAAATTGTAAAATCAACATGGAAGATATTGTCAGTTGCTTATACAACATTCATATTTATTACTCCCACTTCCTAACAGAACTACAAACTTTATCCAGTCTTCCCCTAAACATCCATATTTTTTTTGGCATGGGTATGGGGATATTGATTATCTGAGCCAGTCTCTAGCATTCCTTCTAGAATCTATTCTTAGTCCAGTGCATCTATTAAAATGGCCTCATGAAACCAAAAAGAGAGGCTTATACTCTGTAACCGGGATAAAGTTTTTCTATCTATTTTTGTGGTTCTTGTTTACTTTCCACTCACCTTCTCTCTCTCCCTAACTTCCCTGAATTCTACCTTTCTTGTTCACACTTTCACTCACACATACTAGA
This sequence comes from Papio anubis, assembly GCF_008728515.1. Taxonomy (NCBI): domain Eukaryota; kingdom Metazoa; phylum Chordata; class Mammalia; order Primates; family Cercopithecidae; genus Papio; species Papio anubis. Next base: position 61,413,585 of record NC_044977.1, read on the forward strand.
TATCAATAGGAGAGCTCATAGTCCTAATTGTCACTGACAACCTCCTTGAACCAAAAACGGAACCTGCTTTAGGGTAGATCTGCTGTTGAGGATATCAGGGTGAACAATAGAATTATATCTTTAGTGCTGTGATTGAGACACTTAAATCATACCCCAAATCTTTTCTTTCTAGATTCCACTTATGGAAAATGGTAAACATATTTTTCTTTTAAATTTATTTGAGCCAGTACAGTATATTCTTTATCTAGAAGACGAATTTCCTGACTAGGATTCTCATTGAAAGTGGGAACTTTATCATTTTCATCATTGGAGCCTCTGTATTCCCTGGTATGTGTTTTGAATGCAAAAGTATGTACATATAAAATCTGTACAAATCTTGATCTAGGTATGTCGATTTCTTTATGAATAAACCTAACACCTTTTGCACCAAACCTTTGACGAATCTCCTTGCTAACCACCTCTCTCCCTACCCAATTCACCCTGCACCTTACAATAATTTTCTTGACCAGTCCTCAAAAGTATCAAGCACATTTTGGGATATATTAGCCTTGGATTTTATAAACAAAGCCTCACAAAGATAAGAAGTTTAGCCAAAAGTTAGTTGCAAATGTAAAAACATCCTCGAAAAATTATTTGTCTGTATAGTGAGTGACACATTAAGTGTTAATTTTTCACTGTGGTTTTGTTTATGCAATACCCAAGAAACCTATAAATCTGTTTAGTTCAATTAAACAACTAATTAGTTCACCAGAGAAAAACAGTAAACCCACTTATTTGATTGGATTGACCAGTCAGTTCAATTGAAATTGCAAATCTATCACTTCCATAGGGATGAAATTGGCTAGACATTTTTATTTTCCTGATAAAAAAACGAAAAGGAGAGGATTTTACAAAATTGACTCAATCAATCAATTATGATGTTTCAGAGATGCAGCCTTATTCAGCATTTGAACACTTTTAGGCAGAGTGAAACTGAAAGTTTTTAAAGTTCCAGTTGGATAAAAGGAAGAGAATGGACTTGAAGAGAAAATGACTGGGACCTTTTTATAATTGTTGGAAAGAGCTTCTTACACATTCAAGAAGATTGTTGAAACAGACTTTTATATTAATGAAAGGGAGAGGACAGTGTCATGATCCATTTTCAGACCACATTAGGAAACGTTTTACCCAGAGAAGCCCAAGAGGAACTAATATTAATACAACGGATTGTCAAGGAGGAAATCCAGAAGCCAGAGAAATAATACTAATCAACATACCTGCGGTGTGAGATAAGCTTCAAAAACGCAATCCTGTTTTCAGGAGGCAAGAAAATCATACAAGAGATTCGGAAAAGTTATTGAGTAAAGATGCTTTCAACAATAAAGTCGTATGAAAGGCTCATCTACATGGCATTTAAAGGTGTATCCAGATGTTTCCCCACTCTTTTGTAATGTTTAACTTTCTTTTTATTTAAAATCTCACCTTCCTTAAATTCTCTTTTCAAATGTTTCCATCTCTTCTTCCCTTTTCTCCTCTACTGCCTCTGAAGAAGAGGTATTTCTCTTGTATTCCAAACCTAACCCCTTATCTTTCTGTTCATTTCCATCTTTTCCAGGGATTAAAAACTCAGAAATTTTCATAAACCAGATAAATAAACAAATGGCCTGGTGGAAGACATGAGGGATTTGTGGGGACAGTAAGAAAATAAAAGGTGTATGCCTCACATAAAAATATTCAGGTTCTGAATATTTCTGTGCTGACTAAATATGCATGTCCTCTGGCTACATTGGGCTCAGTGGTCAGCAGTTCGTGATTTCTGCTTTCTCAGATTCGAAAGGTTCTTTCCCTCCTTCTCCTTCTGCCCACAGGACTCTTCAAATAAAACCATTCTTCAAGCTGCTATTCACTGCACAGCATCTCCCTTTCATGGCCATGTATGTTCTCACAGTTCTTGCCTTCACAGTACTTCTTTTTCTTTAAACTTTTATAGCATAATTAATTTGAAAAATAAATTTAATTTTGAAATATTTAGAACATATAGAAAAGCACTGAAAACAATATAACTTATTCCCATCTGCCTGTTGTACACGTTTAACAGATGCTAATGTTTTTCCAAGTTTAATTCCTATAAAGTTTTTCCTTTAGATATAAAAAGTTCAACCCCCATTTTTCTTTTTCCCTTCTTAGAGATAACTACTAACTTGAAGTCCAAGTGTATCATTACTATCAGTTTTCAAAAATCTTTACCTTGTATATATATCATCATAAACAACATATGGTGGTATTGTATGCTTTTATCATTTAGATATACATTTTCTTGTTGAATATATCATTTTGAAACTTACACAATTGTGTCTTTCACATTTATAATTATATAGAGTGCTTCAGTGAATATCTTTATTACTTTTTGTTCCCACATGTGACAAAATCTCCAAAGTATAGTTCTTGAGCTGGAGAGTTTCAAACTTTTTAAACTCACCTGGATGTCAGCCGTATACAAAAATTTTACATTTGTTATATCTTTACCAACACTTGATGTTTCCAGACTTTTTAAATTTTACCATTTTAATGGATGCCAAATTGTACCTCAGTGTTCTAGATTGTGTTTTCTCACTAATAGTTAAATTGAGCCAGTCTTCAAATGTATATTTGCCATTCAAGTTTCCTTTTTCATGAATGACATGCCCATAGCCTTTTTTTTTCTATTGGGTTATTCATTTTTTGTTGTTGTTTTTATTTATTCATCTTTATATATCCCACTCTGCCACTAACTAGCATTATTAGCCTTGGAAAACTCACCTAATTTCTCTGTGATTAAATTACTTGCTTTGAAAAGTGGGAAGAATAACAGTACCCACAAATTTGTTTTAAAGAATATATGAGTTTGTATGTCAGGCACTTGAAACGGTCTGGCATATACAAAGCATTATATGTTTTGTGCCATGTTGTATTTTTATTGTTATTAAACCTTAATTCTCTCACAGTGTTACAAGTAATTTTCCTAGTCAGCAGCTTATAATTTGACTGTGTTTATAATGTATGCAAAATTTTCATTTTGATATAGACAAACGATGATATTCTCTTTGATGGTTTGCAGTCTTTGTGCCTTGTTTAAGTAAGTGTTCCCCAGCCTAATAGAAAATAAATATCTTATTGTGGGGTTTTTTTGTGTGTAAATTCTTTGCATTTGCCACTTCTAGTTTTAATCCATCTGGAAATTGTGTGAATGCGGGGATCTAGTTGTATTATTTTCCACCTGAAGAGCAGATGTCCCTGGCCTCCTCTGTTGAATGAGTCTTCCTTTCTCACTGATTTGCTCTACCTCCCTCCTCTATCAGATTCCATGTTCCCAGTTATAGTTCGGATTATTCTAAATCTCTCCATTTTGTGACATTGATCTATTTGTCTATTCTTACGCTTTTCAACCCTTGATCCTGGCAATTTTCTGACTTGTGAGTCTTCAAAAGCCTTTCAGTTGACAGTTTTTGAAATTCTTTTGCTTTCCAAGGGAATATATCACCTTCGTTTATGAATACAGGTTCCATGAAGCTATACTGATCGATGTCTTGAGTATTTCTAATCTTATCTTGTCCCTTTTACAGGCTCAAATATCTGGTGAAAAAAAAATTAAAATGTTAAGTTAAAATGTATAGTGTATAGTGTGCATGTGATAAGTCGTCATTCCAGAGCCTATTAGTTGCCTAGGACAAGTAAAAAATATATAACTACTTTTGGTGTTAGAAATTAAATATCTTGAAATGACTATATTCCCTTTCTTGTTCCTAGTAAACAGCACCAAAATACATTTCACAGCATCATTTATTGTGTTGCATTCCTATTCCTTTCTGGATATAAAAGACTAGATTATAGTTCACAGATTTGAATCTGCAGTGGATTGATTTGTTGCCATGGACTTTAAAAATCCATTAAGAATGGAGTCAGAAATAGTGAATTAATTTGAAATTCTTTGTCGCTATGGATGAAGTGAGAAAAGTATTTATAAAACCATTAATCATACTTCAAAATATACTTGAAAATGAATCAGAAGACAGATGTAATAACTGTATTTTCCTTTTGTTATCCCCTTAGAAGTCCCAGCCCTTTGGAAAGTCTTAGTTAAGTGTTGCTGAATATTACTTGTTTTTTCCCATTTCTTTTATTTTGATAAGTATGTCTTGTCATGGAGCCACCTGTGCCACTTAAAGAAGTACGTGGTTCCCTAATACATTCGGGTTGTACCTAGTTTAAATGAATATAAAAATAAACAGCCTATAAGGCTTGGAATCATATATAAGGTCAAACATAATTCATATAACAAAAAAACCCTGAAATCACAGCCCCTGTTAATTAATGAAGTTAGCTATATTCCAGCCATTCTTTAATTCCTCAAACTATAGTTACAAGGCTGTTTTCAAGATAACAAAAAGTTGTAAAGTGATACTTTATATTTGGCTGAAGTAAAAACAAGGAAACTGCAATGATTGTCTAGGAAAATAAATTATGTCACATAAGTACTTTTCTTAACTTATTGGTTTAACATATGAGTAATTTTTTTGGAACATTACTGTTGGTTCTGTTTCCTGATAGGCAAGCTTGAATTCAGTAGACCATATAGAAGTTCAAATAGCATTTCAAACGTGGTAATTCAAAATTTAGCACTTATTCCTAATTTAAAAAAAAAAAATCAAAGCTAATTAGGAATGGAAGGAAGCTTCCTAAATATGATAGAATGTTGAATAAAAACCAAGAATGAACATCTTACTAAATGGCATTCCTATTCAAATCAGGAATATGACTAGTTTGGTCACTTAGCATTATTATCCAACACCATTTGGAATTCCTAGTTAATACATTAAGAGAAACATAGCATAAGTGATACACATAATTGGAGGGGAAACATTTATTATTATTAGTAGTAGTAGTAGATGATATATACTTCCATAATAAGGAACTTCTTAAAACTAATAAGAGAATTCAGTAAAGTAGCTAGCTACAAGAGAAATGCCACAAAAAGCAATAATTTTCTTTTATACGAGAACAACCAATTAGAAATTGGAATGGAAGGAAATCATTCATCATAGACAAAAAATTGAGAGACCTAAAGGTAAATAAGAAAAATGCAAGACCTAGTTGAAAGAAAAGCATAAAATTTGATAGAGGAGCACTAAATAAGACTCAGATAAATGGTAACATATACTCTGAAATCATAATATTACACATGTATCAATCCTTTTTAAATTAATGTGTGAATTTGCCATAAATGCTTGGCAAATAAATGCATACATGAATGTATCCACACCTAATGTAAAGTAGACTTCACAAAATTGGAAGCTTGTATTCTTCCAACTACAGTGCTTCAGCTACAGTCTTTTATGTTGGCATGTGAGCAACTTTGAAAAATGTCATGATGAAAGAAATTTAAATCTGTAGGGAAGTTTTAGTGACAAACATTCAATGTTTCTTAATCATAAAGAAAGCATCCATTGTAAGCTTTAGCTTTATCTAATGAAAGGAAATATTTAATTTCCTCAAATGATTAGAATAGTAAATGCTTAAAATAAGTAGCTATAAATTAATTTTCTTCCATAAGGGAATAGAACATAGACAGTATATTGAATTAATCTGTAGGGTTTTCCCCTGTATCTGACTTTATATTTTTAGTTAAAATTTCTGTTCCCAAAACCAGGATTGTCTTATAATTGCCTGGTGACAAATTCCTTGGTATCTTTCATAGCACCTGGAATAGTATGCCTACACAGTAAGTATTTAATAAACACCCTTGGGAGAAATTAATCTATTATAAATAAATAGTGTAAAGGGAAAACGTGGCTTCTTTTGTGATGTTTATCTTGCATCTAGCTACTTTAATAAATTTTCTTATTATGGAACAATTGTTCTTAAATAGCAATGTCTAAAATAGTGAGTGAAATATTCAATGTTGCTGTAGTCACTCAACTTAATCAGGATGACTCTTCACTCAAAATTTGGTTCAGATGTCAAGACAAATGATAGCACACATGCACCAAGAGAGCATGAAAAGGTTTATTAATCACACAATGAGGCTTTCTGAGAAGAGCAGGGAAGGCCTCCAGGCAGGTCTGAATATGGCTTGAGAAGAGGGAAGAAACACTAGTTTGAAGTTTGATGGAGGCCAGAGGGGGCTCAGAGAGAACTCCCTCATAAGGGCTAGGACTTGGGTGGTTTGAACTTCCCACTGGTGCTAAATGTACACCCAATTTTCCCATCAGCTTGCCTAGATACACCCAGGATTTTTTAAAATCAACCTAGTGCACCTGGACTTCCTTGTTAGCTTGCCCAGACAAGGAGCAAGGGGAAGAGAAGAAGAGGTGGTGCTTGAAAGCTGTCAGCAGTCAGACAACAAAAATGGAGTTAAACTCTTTACTCTTTATTACAAATGCATTTTTTTATAGTTTGGAAATGTGGAATTTCACACGTGCAACTGTCTATTCATTGTGATATGTCCTGTAGGACATTAAAAGACATTTCCCTTTACATTATTGTGAAGGCATGGGTCTAGAATGTAAATTGATGGTAGAATTTACATAGTAGAAAAAACTCATGATTTCCAGGTCAATTTTACCAGTTAGCCACTCTACTCTTTTTATATGGGAAACATTTAACAACTCTGAGATTCAGTTTTCCTGTCAAGAAATGGATGATGTCTTTACTTCATAGTGAGGACTAAACTAGCCAATATATGTAAAACACTTAGCACACAGTATAGCACATGGTACATATTCAAATAAATGACATTTAATTGTTATTGTTATTACTATTCAGAAAAGATGCAGAAAGTAACATAGGTATAAAGAGAACACTATCTGAATAAATAGAAGAGAAAGTCTCATATTGTAAAAATGTCAGTGCTTCTCAAATTAATATACATATTTAATGCATTTCCAATCGGAATCCCAATCAGTTTTGGAAGGATAAACAAAATTATTGAGAAATTATAATATAGAATAAATGTGAGAATTGCCAAGAAAATGTGAAAAACAATAACTAGTAAAAACCTGCCTACAAAATGTCAAAACTTACTATGCAGCTAGTAAGATTAAAACAATATGAGTCTAACACATTAACTAAAACACAATGGAATGGAGTAGGGGGATTTTGAACCCAGATTTCAATATAATTTGTTTCCTTTGTAATCCTTTGTGTCTCGTTCTATACATTTAAAAAGATTGTAATGAGGAATGCTCTATAGACTTCATCAGTCTGTCAAGGGATACTTAGCACAATAAAGTTAGATTAAAAAGTTTAAGATTCCTCTAGAAACATCAAGTAGAAATTAACGAAGAAATTAGCAGTCTAAAGTTGCATGACAAATTACCTCAAAGCTTCGTGGCTTAAAACATTAATGTTTATTATCCCACTGTTTCTGTGGGCTGCTTCTATAGGTGTGGCTTAGGGTCAATCACAAGGCTGAAGTTTTACCTCCAGCGTAGGCTGGGGAAGAATCTCCTTCCAGTTCACTCCAGTGGTTGTTAGCAAGACTCAGTTCCTCCTAGGCTCTTGTAGTGAACTCAGGCCTCGCTTCTTCCCTGCCTGTTGACACAAATTGTCACATTAGGAGAAAATTTTTATACTCTTGTAACATATAAAACATTAATATCCTTTATATGGGATATATATGATATACATGTGTGTATATATATCTTATATGTGATATAGACTATAAATGTCATATATAGGTATAGACTATCATATATCATATATAGTGTATATATAGTATATTCATATATAGTGTATATATAATATACACATATAGTGTATAGCATATATATACACACTATATATAACATCTATCATATATATCACAGGATATATGCTATATAGCTATATATACAGGATATATATAGTATATATATAGTATATATGCTGTATGTATAAGTTTCACCTTAATAGGTAATGCTGAACTGTTTCCAAAGCATTTGTAATAACTTGCTCACCAACCAGCATTTTAATAGTTCTAGTTGCTCCACACCTCATCAACATGTAGTATTGTCTAAGTTTTGCCAATCTCTAGGTAAAAAATTGTTTCTCATTGTAGTTTCAGTTTGCCTTTTCTAATAAATTGAAGTTGAGCAAATGTTTATGTACTTATGAGCCACTTGTACTTTCTTTTGTATAAAATTCCTATTTATTCTCATTTCTCCATTTTGTTTCTTATCTTTTTTTTTTGCTTACTCTATATATTCTGTAGAGTAATCTTTTGTTATATGTATTACTAGTATATTCTCTTATTAATTAGCCTTTAGGAATATTTGTAAACCAATTTTTTGTTCTAGCCCAATAACATCCATAAATTTTTTTCAGAGCAGGAAATCTTTATATCACATGAAAATGTGATGCCATGAAAATGTTTTGAGTGAAATAATGTTTCAGGCTGAGGAATGAAGAAGTGCAAAGACCTGAGGCAGCTAAAAACAAAGTAATTTTTAAAACCATTTTGCTGTGCAATATATCATAAAACTTTTTTTTTTTTTTTTGCACAAAAGACCTAAAAGAATTGTTAATGCAGTTTGGTTTTGTCTTAGCATTTTTCTGCTCAGTAAACATCTTTGAAATAACCACAGATTAATCATAAAGAAGCCACTATAAGTGCATTTGCTGTAACAGTTTAGTGCTAATCCACGACTTTAGTTCAATACAAGTTACTGAAATCTACTGAGGTGATTGAAATTTGCCATTTATATATTAAAAACAAAAGTGTTAAACCCCATCTCTCTATTGGAGATTCTTTTAGATAATTTAGATAAAATGGAAAACAAACAGGCAAAATCCCTATTTCTGCAGAGTGTACATTTATGTGGAGGAGACAAATATTAGACAAATAAATAATATGCTAGTATAAATGATTATAAAAACAATATATAATATGTAAATAATTATGAAATATCAGATAGTCATAATATTTGTTGCAGTGTTAGGAATAAAATCTCTGGAGAAAAGCAGAGTATTGACTGGGTAGTCAGGGATTGAGGTGAGTGATGTCATGCTATTTCTGGAAAGAGAATCCTCCAGGCTGAGGGCCCTACATGTACAAAGACGTGGAGACAGGAGCATGGATGACATGCTCAAAGAAAGCAAGGTCAGTAAAGAATGGTAGCAAAAGGGAGAGAATACAAATAAAGCATGAGAGCGCAGGTCACATAGGGCCTTGATGTTATCTACCTTGTCACTTACTTTGGCTTTATTCCAAGTATGATGGGGAACTTTGGAGAGATTTGAATTGGAGAATGTTGTGATCTGACATACATTCTGGATGCTGTGTGGAGAATAGGTGGTAGGTGGCAACATTAAGAAGAGATGCAATATATTAGTTAGAAGGCACTTGCTTTAGTGCAGGAAAAAGATGGTGGCTCCTCGGACAAGGGTGGTAGTGGTGAGATTGTGACTAGTGGGTATCCATTGAGGTAGACCCAGTTGGGCTTACTAATAAATCTGATGTAAGCTGTAAGAAAGAGAGAGGACCAAGGATGAGTCCTAGATTTTTAAACAGAATAACTGATAATGGAATAATTTAATAGAATAGAAAATCCTTAAGAACATGCATATTTGGGGGTGGCATGGTAATCAAAGAATCAATATGAGGCATATTAATGTTGAAGTGCTTAATAGCAGGTGAGCAAAGATGCTGAGTAGGAACTGAATATGAGTATAAAGTTTAGGAGAAAGACTGAGACTAGAGGTCAAATTTGGGATCCATCAGCATACGGATAACATCTAAAGCTGTGAAACTCAAGGACATTGTAGTGGAAATGAACATGAGTTGAAATAAAGACTAATCTCTGGAGCATTCTCCCATTTATAAATGGGGAAGAAAAGGAGGATCCAGCAGAAGCAAATGAGGAGGAGCAGCCACCATACTGGAAGAAAACAGAACTGCAATTGCATAGTATCCCAGAAGCTAAGGCAGGAAAGTGTCTCAAGGAGGAAGTGACTGTATCAGAGTCAAATGCTGCTGAGAGATTGAGGAAGGCAAGTACTGAAAAATGGTCACCAATTTGGCAATGTGGAAACTCCTGGTGACTTTGATGCACATGAAGCTTGACTGGAGTAGGTTGAGAAAAAAATGGATCAGAGGAGGTGCCAAAATGGGGACTACAGTATATATAATCATTTATGGGAATTTTACCATATGAAAGCAGAGAGCATGCACAGTTAGAAGACATTGTAGGATGGGAGGTATTACAGCAAGTCGATGTGCTGATGGGAATGATTGGAATGGGGACTGATAGTGCAGAAAAAGAATGGAAGAGCATTGATCTTAAGGAGATGAGGCACCAGTGGATCTCATGCATTAGTGGAAGGGCTGCCTGAAGGAAGAACGTAAGGAGTTAATGCATTGCAGTAGGAGGGAAGGTAGACAATACGGTCTGAGAGGCAGGTAGGTTGATGGATTTGGTAATGACACAGTGAGAAATTTCTGTTGTGACAGCTTGTGGACAAATCTGGCATGATGCTAGACCACTGGGACTAAGGCAGGCCCCAAAACTTAGAGCAGAGACTTAGGTGTATCCATCCATGGGCCCTGGATTAAATTTTCTATTCTATTAAATTATTCCAACATTATCCGTTATTCTGTTTATTCATGTGTTTCTTCTGCACAGAATGCCACTGGTGAGGGCCGCTACCCCACCAACAGCGAGGCTCTGCTGCTCTCACATCCAGCTTCTTACAGTGAACCTTCTCACTGACCCAGCTCAGAATCAACCACCCTCCTTAGTCGCTGCTCGCAAGGCCAACAGGCTTAGCCTCCAGCCTCAGTATGTATCTCCAAGGCTAGATACCACCTGAAATCCTTTAGTATATTGCGGCAATGTCACATGCAACTGCCTTTCTCCAAATTCACAAATCCCACCACTTCTCTTATCTTCTGATCCATGCCTTACGGGGCAGGAAACTTTCCTCCATGCATTTTAACCTGTATCTTCTGTCCTATCTGGAATGGAGAAAAGATAATACTTATTACTTTGCCTGACCCAAGGGACAGCACCAACTAAAACCTGTCTTAATGGCATCATTTTTAATTTTCTATTTAATTTCTCTTTTATCTTTGTAAAAGCGTAATCTGAGTAAGACACAGATTAATAAACCTAGGTGGGTGGTCCAAATGGTGGCGATGGAGCAGAGCTGGATATTACCTCTAGTTCTGACAGCCTCCAGTATCTACAGCTGCTTCTCTGGGAGCAAGAGTGCTATGTTGTCAAGAGCTGGCAATGTGTGCACTTGCAATTTACATGAAACAGAGGGAGAAAAAGTAGGTCAGCGATGTTCTGTTCCCAATAGAGTGTTAAATCTCTAATATCTGTGCCTTGTTTACCCAGTAGATGGAGAGAGTATTATCACTTTCTTGGATGCTTCACCCTGTTGTCCATTCATTTATGACATATATCTATGTATAGCTAAGTCCTAGGAACACCACTGCTCTCAAGAATCTCACAATTTAAAAAACTATTTGACCAAATCAGTGACATCATCAGCACTAGTGCCTGAAACTGAGTCAGGGGCTATATGCTGCTTGGACACCTCTCTAGAAATATGCTAGCTGGTAGCTTCCACCCAATTCCTCCAAAGTAGTCAATGGCTCTGTTGCAAATAAGGCCTCAAAACTGAAAGAAATAGAGTGATGCATTATATGCAAGAGGGATAAAGTGATAATTAACTTAAAATGAAATTATTAATAGAGTACTAGGAAATCATAAAATTCTGATTTGGCCAGTGAAATCCAAAACTCAAGGCTTAATTATAGAGATAAGCTATAATCTTCATGTGTAGTCTAAGGCTATTACATTAGCCCCATTAGTCTTGAATCATTCCCTTCTCGTGTCCCCGTATGGCTTCACATCACATTGCTGAGCCATATGTTTAGCTGTGTGAGAATGGACAAGTGGCTTAACCTTTCTGGTCCAAACCAACACAAACTAAAGTCTCCCCTATATGATTATGCAAAGCTAAAAATTTCCTTTTTTAAAAAAGTAACAAATGCCTTGTGTGTGAATTTGAACTGCATCAGCACTTCAGTTGATATGGCTAAATGTGCATGATCAGACACCAGGAAGAGGAATGAGGCTGGCATTTCTAAGTCCAAGCCTTTCCAATCTTCTACTCTATGTTGATGGTAAATTGCATTCAGAAGAGTATCAATCTTAGCCCTCACTCTGGACTAATTACCTCAAAAAGTGCCAGTGTTACCAGGCCTGAGGTTGCAGCCAAGGCCGGGGGAAAAATGTTTCTTGGGACATTGATCCATATTGCCTGCCAAATGCCTCATGATTTCCAGTTGTACTCCCTAGTCAACCTTACTGGACAGGTAAGCATTCCTACAGTAATGTTAATGAAATGTTGTCCAAAGTCAATAGAATAAAGAAGGTTAGAGATCGCACATCTCCTCCTCACTGTTCAGATCTTAAGGTACTACATGAGCAAGTTTACTAAAATGTGACTGCATGTTTGCATTTCTCAAAGAGGAGGAAACATTAGAAGGGAAGCACTTTGGGAAATGGAATTAAGAAGGCATATTTAGAAAGTCAGCAAGAATCGTCTGTAAATATTTACTCCCTGTTAGGTTTAAGGCGGCAAGGTGCCCCTTGCCTCCTAAAAAAAAAAAAAAAAACAACTCAGGGCTGGGTGTGATGGCTCATGCCTGTAATCCCAGCACTTGGGGAGGCCGAGGCGGGCGGATCACGAGGTCAGGCGTTCGAGAGCAGCCTGACCAACATGGTGAAACCGTCTCTACTAAAAATTCAAAAATTAGCCAGGCATGGTGGCTCCTCCTGTAGTCCCAGCTACTCAGGAGGCTGAGGCAGAAGAATCGCTTGAACCTGGGTGGAGGAGGTTGCAGTGAACTGAGACCGCACCACTGCACTCCAGCCTGGGTGACAGAGTGAGATTCCATCACAAAAAAAAAAAAAAAAAAAATCAGCTGGACTCTCTAACTGGGAAAGTGTTGGCATCTGTCTCCATGGCTTGTCAACATTTAGTATAGCTCCCTTTATTTCTCTGGAGTTAGAAGATCCAATCATGAGTAATATATGTCACAAGTATCTTAAAGAATTTTTTTCCATAATTATATACATAATTGTATAATTATGAATAATTATAGGACTTTTATTTGTTTTGGCCTTATGCTAAGCCACATTGGAAACAAACTGCTTATACATGAGCAAGTGCTACATTGCAGTTAATGTCTGAGTTAGCAAAGCCCTTTGTCCTACCAGATAACCTCAGCTCTATTGCCCAATCCCTGAGTATGACATGCCCTGCGTAAAGATGCTAGCTCAAAGAAAGATGGTGATCATGAATCATTATTTTAAACTTCTTGATTTCTTCTTGAACATTGGCCTTAATAGATAATTTAATAAATAGAAACAATATCATTTAAAGATGTGATTTTTAAAAATCCTCCTCCCTCTCATATTTAGAACTGTTTTCCAGAGATGCATTTTCATAGGGGGCTATTGTGGGTCAATTTGGGACTTTGGACAGTCTGGCTATTTGCTTCCCAGAAAGCAATAATTAATTTGCATTCCCAAGAGCAAAATACAGGAAGGCCCGTTTCACTATATTCTCAGCTAAATTTGGAATTGTTTTTTCAAAGTCTTTACCTATTATGTTTGGTTAAAAAGAAAGTAAAGTTACTTCATTATAATTTTGATTTATAATTTTGAACACTTTTTCAAAATGAAGTTTTGAAACTTCATTTTGCACACTTTTTCTTATGCTTAACTGTCTTTTGAAATCGTTTTCTAATAATTCCTATCTAAATCAAATTTATCAGTGGAAGGTCAGTTGTAGGTTGCAGTGACAACAACCACCCCAATATTTTGAGGAAGTGAATTCTGGAAGAAACTTTAAGGAACTAACCTAAATACACAGCTGAGAACAGCTTGTTCATAGAGCAAGTCTGGTATACTGCAATGTGCTTTTATTAATGGTAAAGTTGGGAGCTAGAGCCCTCGGTTCCTGATGGTTTTCTTTTTTTTTTTTTCTCATATTTATCTGTTACATAGTTTTGATTTATTGTTGATATTTGTCTGGGGGCAGTGATGATGTAACTGGGGAGGGAAGAGCTGGGAGGAAAAGATTCCTTTAATAATTCTTCTAAAACTTTTATTTTAGAAAACCATTCTAGATTAACCCAGAAACTTTAAAAAAATTTAGTAGGTTTTTGGGCAACAGGTTGTGTTTGGTTACACGAATAAGTTCTTTAGTAGCGATTTCTGAGATTTTGGTGCACCCATCATCCAAGCAGTGTATGCTGTACCCAATGTGTAGTCTTTTATCCCTCAACCCCCTCCTAACCTTCTTCCCAAGTCCCCAAAGACCATTGCATCATTTTTATGCCTGTGTGTCCTCATAGCTTAGCTCCCCAACAGATGTGATTTTTTTAAACCTCTAGGTCTACCCGGGCTTTCTTGCATTTGTTAATCAGTGTGTACATTTTACAACAGCAAAAAAAAAAAAAAAAAAAAAAAAAAAACACCTATTTTCAGGCGAGAGTTAATGATTTGAGGGATGTGTATATAGGTAGGTAGATATAAGACATACACAGATATATGTGATGGTGAAAAAGCTGGAAAGGCTGGATGCAACTTTCCATTTCATCTCCATTTCATTCTCTTTCATCTCCTCTTCTGTTTCCCCACACAGAACAGCTGCTCAGAAACTTTTCCCTTACCAACCTCTCAATCAGCACTTTTCTCAAATTCAGATCTCCTGGCTCTCATCTTTGTTCCTCCTGTGCCCTTTCTTTCCCCCTCCATTTTCAATTCATTCTCTCTCTCTCTCTTCCCTCCCTCTTCCCCCTCCCTTCATTTCCCTCTCCCCTTCCCACTCTCCGCTCCCCTCTTCCCTCCCCTGTCTCCCTTCTCCCCTCCTAATTCTAAGTTTCAAAAACCAAGGAACCAGACCAGCAAAAGAGAGAGAGGGGAAGGGAGGTGGATAAAAAAGAAATCTGTTTAGCAAGAAGGTGAAAATAAAGAAGGCCAAGTACCTTCACAAGCAAATATTTGAATCTTGTCACCCATTCAAATTAAAAAACTATAATAAAAGAGAATTACACATGCTGAAGTTTGTCCACAGATGAAGGTAGACAAACCCCAAGCCAAAAAGTGCAAGATCTGTTTTTGGCTTGGGGCATAAGAAATAAGGAGGACGAAGAATTGAAAAAAGCAGTAATAGCAGTTGTAGTATTAACTGTAATAATAATGATGATGATCATCATCATAGTAGCAGCAATTATATATTTAGCAGTGCCTGTATTTCTATCAGTGAATTGGGCTGATTGTTTAATTTTGTTTCATTTAATTTTCACAGTAGATTTGGTGTAGGGGAGAAGAAGCTACTGTCATCTCAACTTAGCAGATGAAGAAACTGAGGCTCCTAGCATTTTTAATTATCTCAAGTTTATGCAACCAAGAAATAGTAGAGCTGAAATTTGAAACCAAGCTGCCTGATACAGTCTGTGCTCATTCTGTTAAGTGGCCTTGCCTTCTGGAGAGGCTGTAGAAAGGGCTGATAACACTGATGGTTGTTGTTGGTTATGGTTGCTAAGTATCCCATTACACCCTCTTTTGGTAAATTCCCTCTGACCCTTTTCCACTCCTTGTGGTGCCCCTGGAGAAAAGGCAGCAAGAAGAGGGCCATGCAGACCATGCCTGCCTATCAGAGTAATTGTGCCATAGCACATGATGCAAGTCTGGTCAACCAGTTGTTATTTTCTGGGACCTTCTATTTCTAGATGCTACAGGTAAAAGTGTGTTCTCTCCTCCAGGGTCACTATGCTGGGATGAGGTAAATCTGGATCTGCTTTGCTCTCCACACTTCCCTTGGCTCCCCAGCCCACCCATAGGCAAAGACGAATGGTTGCAAAAAGACAGAATGAGGCCAATCCATAAGAAAACAAAAAACTGTAAAAACAAAAAACATAGAGCTATGCAAGTCTGGGAAATAATGAGCAGATTGTTACTCCTGTCCTGAGAGCCAGGTCAACCCCTGGAGTTCTGATGGCCTAAGCCAGCAGTCCCCATGTCTTAATTAAGCACATGGAGGTTGGGTTTCTACCACTTACAACCTAGTTATAACTATGGCAGCCTTAAAGAATGAGAACGACTTTGAGGGGAAGGATACTTGCAAAAGAGGGAAGGAAAGGAGTAAAGAGAAGAGAGCAAAATGCTCAGGGCCATTTTGGAGAACAAAACACCTTGGTTTAACATCAGTGTAAGTTGGTGAGGTGGAGGGGTGGGAGTGACATCTGAAGAAACAGAAGTCAGGGGGTGACACTGGAAGTTGCAAGTTGAGTCCTCAGGAAAATGTCACTGTTAATACTGAGTATGTGAAAATGGAGGTTAGACTAAGACATAACCCAGAGGAGTTAGGAATGTTGTTGGAATTTAGTGATGAGCCCATAACATTTTCATCCACAAAATGCTTTTTTAATCTATTTTTTATTTGCATGCCTTTAGAATAGGCACACACAATTTTCAGCAGTCCCTAACACTCATTTTCTCACACAGAGTCTACTTTCTCCATGTATTTCATCCAAGTATCTACTGTCCTTGGAAAAAACTTGAGATACTATCCCTACTCTCTGCCTTTTCAGTTCCTGTCATTCTAATCTAACAAAGTTAAAGTGCATCACTCTTCCAAGTCCTTTACATCACATTGTATGATGTTTGTTTGCTGGGAGAGTCCTGTCACTCTTGCACATCAGTAGGTTTCATTAAATCATTATGGTTATCATGATCATTTTGCACTGAGGAATGCCCTGTGCTTTCCACACTGTCTAAATCCCACCCAACCTGGAGAGCCTTTCTGAGACCCCAGGTTCACCAGGCACTTCCTTCAAAATATTTTTTTCATCAGCCTACCCTCCACTGATGTCTGGTGAATTGCTCTATAGCTCAAGTTCACATACAAGTTTAGCACTTAGTTATACTTTATACCTCTTTTTCTTATTTGTGTCATAAAAATATTTTCTGTGTATTCAAGGAGATTGTCGACTTCTTAAAGGCAGAGATTATTTCTTAGAACTTGTCATATCTTTCCATCGTGTCAAGGACACCAGGGGATTCTCCAATAAACTTAGTGGTTTATGATAATGTGTCAAATAATCCACTGTCTCTCAATAAATCTCAAGTTTACACATAAATCACTGGGAGGAAATCTACCTCCTTTCATCTTCAAGGGTTTCATCATAATGTTCAGCTGTCAAGGTAGAATCAAATTTTAGTCAAAATTCAGCCTGAGACAGAATATTATAGTGAGCACAGATGGCTTCTAACTTGAATCCAGGCCCTCCAAGTCAGAAAAATGGAATGTTCTCAGCTTCTGAGAATGCAAAAAGCCTTTAAGTTTGAGTCAAAGTGGGACATAACTTTGATCTTGCCTTCTATACTCTACAAGCAGTCTTTATACTTGGCTGTTTAAAGAGAAGAAAATAAGTTTTGATCTAGTAAAATACATCTTCCAAAGACTCCTGGCTGATTTGTTTCTGTGAAAAGCTTTGGAAACTATATTATTTTTCCATTTTAATTAACTTTGAAATGAAAAGGAGCCTTAAATAAAACATCTTGCGAATAAAAGTGGAGACTTGACTTGATTCTAGGAAAAGAATCACTTTCCAAGGTACTTGCTCTCTCATTTTTTCCTCTTCACCCATATTCCAGTAATTTTTAAGGTCTATCTCAAAACATTCTCTACAGAGTCCTTGTAGCCATGACAAGCTCTGTAAAGCAGGTTAATGGCTGTGACCATGTATCTCAAGTAGTACAGGACCACACATTGATAGGTTAATTCACATTGTGTTGAAAGTAGCCTAATGGTGGAGTCCTCTCAGGGGTATGTTTATACAGATGGTTCAACTTATGATTTTTTTTCCCTTTACCATGACGCAGAGTTATATGCATTCAGTAGAACTCATACTTCAAATTTTGAATTTGGATCTTTTCCTGGACTAGGGATATGTGGTGTGATACTGTTTTGCAGTGCTGGGCAGCAGCAGTGAGCTGCAGCTACCAGTTAGCCACACGATCATGAGTGAAAGCAGCCGATGCTCTACAGTGTTCTGTGTTGCCAGAGTGTTTTGCCCATCTATAGGCTAATGTAAATGTTCTGAGCACATTTGAGGTAGACTCAGCTAAGCTGTGATGTTTGGTAGGTTAGATGCCTTAAATGCATTTTTTACTTACAACAAGTTTATCAGAATGTAACTCCATCATAAGTCGAGGAGCATCTGTTTTATAAATGGAGGGTTCCTCCAGAGGAATCACATGTTGAAATTTCAGGCACTGTTGTACTGGCACGGAGAAGACATTTTTTGGGAAAAGTAACCTTGTGACACTCTTTGAGAAGCATGTGGTAGATCATTACTTTGCAGAGCATCACTGACGTCCCATTCATAGAGCCTTGAGGGCTGGTGGTCAGAAAGCAAGCAGGACTTAGCATCTGTGGAAAAGTCACCCCACATTTCACTGAGTCCATGCACTTGTATATGGCCCTCAGACTTTTGACTACAAGAACAGAAATAGGACTGTAACTTCCAGACATCTGCAGGTCCTTGCCTGGAGGAAGTGAAGCTTACAGCTCCTAAACCTATAATAAGCTTTTTACCTTAAAGTGTTTCCTTCTGCCCTCCAGCTATTTTAACAAGCACTATCATTTCACACACCGTTGTCCCAAAAATGTGATAGTGTTGGTCCTGCATTTAGATGGGAAGAGCTCCCAGCTCATAAGTCCATAATGGATTCCTGTATTAAAACATTTGCTTCCCAAGTCTGGTGATTGCAGTCCCCACCATCATTTCACATACCGTTGTCTTGGAAACATGATGGTATTTGTAGAGCTTCATTGCATCTACTCTGAGTCCCATTCCTGCACTCCATCTAATAGGACATGGGTGAGATCGTCTGTACTTTCACTAAGAGTTGACTTATAATGGAGTTTTAAAAACACTGCTTGACTGTGTGTGTCCACAGAAAAGCCCTCCAATGCTCTTACAAGGCTGGTGTTCCTGATTCTCCCATGTACTCTGAGGTTAATGAACAATTTGCACAAGATCTTTTGGAAGGCATTGTAGAAATTCAGGCACTTCTCTTTTTGTTATTGTTGAGACAGTCTTGCTCTGTCACCCAGGCTGGAGTGCGCTGGTGCAATCTCGGCTCACTGCATCCTCCACCTCCTAGATTCAAGCGATTCTTCTGCCTCAGCCTCCTACCATGCCTGGTTATTATTATTATTATTTTTTAATTTTTAGTAGAGCTGGGATTTTACCATGTTTACCAGGCTGATCTAGAACTCCTGACATCAAGTGATCCACTTGCCTCGGCCTTCCAAAGTGCTGGGATTACAGGACTGAGCCACTGCGCCTGGCCAAAATTCATATACTTTACACAAACTGGGATGAGGAATGTTTAGTTTATGGCAATCATGCATAGTCTGATATTCCTCTGTAGATAAGTGACTGTCTAGAGTCTTCTCATCATAATAGTTTATGTTGCTGAATTCCTACTACATAACCAGCAGTTCACATTTAATTCCCTCAACAAACCCAAGAGGAAAGTGATAATATCACAAGCCTATCTAGTTAGTAAGGTCATTCTTTTAGAAGTGAGATGTAAACTTAGGACTGAGTCAAAAGTCTTTCTATCATATTACATGGCCTATAGCCATTTATTTTGTTTTAAAGCACCAATTCGTTCCAGAATAGAATCTAAAAGAAAAACACGTTAAGGAAGTGCCACCTAAACAATGATAGAGGAAATGGCGTTGAAATGGCAGTCGAAAAAACCTGATTTTGCTCCCAACTGGCTGTCATCTTAGACTTGTCATTTAACCTCTCAGAATCCATTTCCTCAGCTAGGCCTGTTTTCCCTTTTATAAAATTAATGATTTGGATTAGATGATTTTTAAGTTTGCTTCAGCCTCTGTGAGGTTCTGTGATTCTATGAAGTGGTTTTTAGTTTACTCTCTAAGGCATATTTTTTAACTCCTTGGATCCCTAGGAGATGGTGTTGAGTTTGAACTCCTTTCCCATATTACACTGGGGGTTTCTTCTGCCCCATTTGCCCTTGCTGGCCCAGAGCCTCAGTTCTTGACTCTGGTGGAGCCCACCCCAACCCCCACCCCCCAGGTCTAGTGTGTTGGATAGCATATGACCAGTTATCTGCTTCAGGGACCCTTCTTTTATTTCATTAGTCTTCATCAATACTTCAGCTCCCAGTTGGGCAGCCTCAGGCCCAGCGTCAAGGGGAAAGTGAAGAGGCAGTCTTTTCACAGTGGTCTGACCTCAGTAGGTCTGACCTCAGCAGACTGCATGTGCAGTTTCTGCATTCTGCCTCACTCTGTTCAATCTATATTGACCTCAAATACACCAGGTTAAGCACCTGCCTCAGGGCCCTTGCACATACTATGCACACTGCCTACAATGATCTCTCCAGGTAGATCTCTTCCTTCAGGTCTTAACTCAAATACCTCATTGAGACCTGCCTTGGTCATCCTGTGTAAAACTCTAAACTGTCTCCTTTCCACCAGCACTCCTCCAATATTCTCACCCTTCCTTTTCTACAGTAAGTTACTTTTCTATAGTAAGTTACACACACACACACACACACACACACACGTCTTTTGTAAAGATTTTTATATATAAAGACATACATAATATGAAGACATATATATAAAGCCATGTATATATACTAACATAGACTTAGTATATGTATTAGTGTGTATGTACACACACACACACACACACACAAAGCCTCCTATATTGCATTTATATTGCATACTACATATTTTAGGTAATTTTTCATTGCTCATCTCTCCCATAAGTATGCAAGAAATTCCATGAAAGCATGGATTCTTGTGTGTTTTGTTCACTATCTTCCTCCAGTGCCCAGAGCAATGCTTGGCCCATTGTATAGTATCTAGTAAATACTTTTAAATGGAATGCCCAGGAAACAGTGGCTGTGGAGTCCTGTCACCTCATCCTTAAAAAATATCCTACTTCCCCAAGGTATCCTAAAGAAAAATAAAAGTTTATAAACACAAATTTTCCAATATGACATATGACATATGAATAAAACCATCTTTAATAAACTTTGCTATTTTTAGATTTCCTTTAATTTAAACATAAGAATAGTATCCTTGTGAAGCGAATACCATTGATGACAAGTTCCCTGGCCCCTTTTCCAACCAGACTGCAGCCACTGTGCCCTCTTCTATAGAAATTCTGAAGCTGCCACTGTGAAATAGTATTTGTTTTCTGTTTTATACTTAACCTTGAGAGGAGAAAGGGGAATTGAGGAAAGAAGAAGAAAAAACCCTGCACTGCCACTATAAGACTAACAATGGAGTGAAACAGTGTATGAAACCCAGTTACATTTATGTGAGTAATTCATTGAACGAACTTAATTCAAGCAAAAATTTAACCCATTGTTTTTCTGATTTGACTCTTTAAATTGTTTGCAAGGTCGTTTCTCCCCAACTTGGAGAAAGTGTCTCTATTCTCAGATCACTAAGTGCTCAGCATTCAATAAAAAATGGTCTCGGTGAACTTCTCACAGTGTGAGCTCCAAATCATCCTCGTTCCAAGTGAGAAATTATCTTTTGAAAAATGAAAGATAAGAGGCCTATAGGTTATATAAATTTTTCAAAAGCTTTAGATAGATGATGAAAAAGGGCAGATCATATTTGTCCTTCGTAGGGGCCCCCCTCCCCAATTAAAGTATAAAATCAGAATTGCTACCCCAAAGCTTAAAACAAGCTTTAAGAATAAAATGACCATTATATTTTCTAAAAAAAAATTGGAGTTCTACAGAAATTAAATCATTAATCTTTGCCAATTTTACCAGATAATATATAAAAACTCCCCCTCCCCCCCGACACACGCAAACGCTAACTGATACACTTCACCATTTGCTCTAATACAGTGTAGATAGGTTTATCAGAAGGGCTTTCTGTTATGTAAATGGCTCTAAAATCTTGGTGTTTTAACATAGTAAAAGTTTATCAATAGCTGACATCACTCTCCAATGTAGTTCGCAGGATACAGGGGAAAGGCTCTTCTCCACAAAGTGACTCAGGAGCCCAGCTTGTCCCCCTCGTGACACAGACATGTTAAAAATGCAGCTGCACTCATGCCTATAATCCCAGCACTTTGGGAGTCCGAGGAGGGTGGATCATGAGGTCAAATAATAGAGGCCATCCTGGCCAACATGGTAAAACCCCATCTCCATTAAAAAATACAAAAAAATTAGCCGGGCGTGGTGGCGGGCACTTATAGTCCCAGCTACTCGGGAGGCTGAGGCAGGAGAATTGCTTGAACCCGGGAGGTGGAGGTTGCAGTGAGTTGAGTTTGCGCTACTGCACTCCAGCCTGGCAACAGAGTGAGACTCCGTCTCAAAACAAACAAACAAAAAAAACAAAAACAAACAAAAAAATGTAGCTGCAAAGTCACCACGAAAGACGAAGAGAGAAGTGGATCATGTAGAGAAATAATTTATGGTTCACACCTTGGAGAGCAAACATTCTACTGGCCAAAACTTAGTCACGTGGCCCCTACCTCACCATTAGGAGTGAGAATAAAGCTGGCTTCTTTGATTCTGATGGGAAGATAAATGGGCCCTGGTACTCACTATAGTGGGTTCTGCAAAAATGTGTTTGTGTTCGTATAGTTGTATAGTTCTGAAGTTTTGAATGTGGCATTGCCACAGAAGCCTACAAAGCAGCTTCCCCAAATCTCTTTCAACACTGCAGATGGCCTAATGCTCAGATAAGAGAAAATGCAACATTTACTACTTTGTTGTCTTAGCACAGATCATGCTGCTAGGAAGAAACAACATTGAGTAAACAAAAATGGTTGGATTGAGAATCAAAACCATAGATTGTGCTTTTTATTAGCTGAGACTTCTCCACTGAGTTGTAAGCCTGGGAAGATTATCAAGTCCCTGGACCATAAAAATAGCCCCATTTCTCCTGACTGCAGATACGGGCCTGTTTCCATTTTCTGATAATATTAATACTTATAAAGCAGGTCTTTGACATTTTGGGTAAGGATTTGATGTCAATACCAGGTAAAACAAAATATTCCTCTGCTTGTACTTCTCAGAGTATATCATTGATCTGGGAATAACCCGTCTGATCAATAGAAACTGACTCTGTTCTCAGCCCCTTGTGAGCCTTGAGGAATCTCTCCTTGAATTCTTCTGGGGGTTCTTCCAGGAGCCTCAGGGAGGTAGTTCCCTCACATACATGTACGGACTGGTACTCTGCTATACTCAAGAGGGGCCCATTGCAGATCCCCACAGTTCTCGCTCTGTACAGCTGTCTCCTCTTCAGTATGCTGCCTTGAGAACTCTAGTTATCTTGGTCTCCCTGAAATCTCAGCTCCACGTCCTTAACCCAGGATGTCCAGCAAGCTCTCCCTGGGTTTCCCTGTCTTGTGTTGCAGCCTGGAAACTCTCACAGGCAGTAAGGTAGCATAATCATAGGGCTCACCTCATTTTTTCCCTGCCTTTCAGAGATTATTGTCCTTCATTGCTTGATGTTCAGGGTCTCAAAAACCACCTTCATGTATTTTATCCAGTTTTTTAACTAGTTTCAGCAGGAGAGTAAACGCAGTCCCTGTTATTCCCATCTTGGGAGGAAGCAGAAGTTTCCCAGTATTATTTAAATACACCAGCCAGTTTCCTACCCTTTCAGAATATAGGGTGTTTAATTTGTGCCTAATAGATATTACTTTATAAACCTGTATATATTGTCTTCTCCCTGGCAGACTCATTATTTTTATTGACTTTTCCCACTTAACGAAGTTCTCAATTTGAAGCCACAACATGTCAAAGCACTTATATTCTCTTAGCTTTGTTTTTCTTTTTAAGAAGCAAGGGCTATCATTTCTCAACATATTGTCTAGGTAGTAACACATCTTTCGAAGAGATTTGTTAGAATAGCCCAATAAACATTTAGGCTCCTAAATACACTGGAAGGAAAAGATGATGCAGAAAGTCCTCTTGCTTAAGGACTCCCCACGTGCAAGTGCACTGGCCTAACATAGTTAATTCTCTTTTCAATTTGAACACGGGGAAGGGGACAGAAATGGCCTCACTGGCTTTTCTGAGCCAGAAAAAGGTACAACTCACTTGAGAATGTGATCTATTAGGAGTGCTTTTTGCCTGCATCACTGACTGTTTGGCTGTTCACACTGGGAAATGTGTTCCTGATGCCGACAGCCTGGCAGACAGACCATCTTGATCAAAGACCTAGTCACAACATTTAATGCTTTCTGGAAGCAACCTGAGACAGTACCGACAGGGTCCCAGATTCTCATGAAAGACAGATCCCTGGTCCTTGAGGATTTTGAGCAAATCTTAGAAAACACGATCATGGCAAATTATATTCAAGGAATTTGTTTTTCTAACATAAAATTTTAATTTTGGCCATGTGAACCTGATCTTTAGATTCTGAGTGGTTTCATATCTGCTGAATCAAAACTGCTCTGGGCACATGTAGCCTACTTAGGAAACTGTTTTGGTAAGTTGGTTCCTAGTTTGGTAACCTGGGAGATGTGCCAATTACAGACATGTCTCTCCCTAAAGAATTTGAGTCAATGTTTTATAGTGGAATAATCTGGACATCTATCAAATATTAGCTCTTTAGTACAAATGTAAAATGCTTTGACATATACTTATTTTGCAAACAGATTTTCTAGAAATGTTCCTATGATCTACAGGATGGTGTATTTACCCAAGTATCCCTACATCTGAACCCAAATCTATCATCTTTTCAAACATGTTTAGGAGAATCCAAGAGAAACTAAAACTCACTTTTGCTGTTGAAAATACAAAATCCTTTTACTGTTTTTGTCTGTTCAATCCTCCCATACTCCCCTCTTCTTCTTAAGAAAAAAAAGAAAAAAGAAAAGGGCCCCATCCATAGGTGAGAACAAGGCTGGTCACCTGTTATACCTGTATGCCAATTGAGAGGGGATTGGCTTCAGGATGGTGATATGGTTTAGATCTGTGTCCCCATGCAAATCTCATGTTGAATTATAATCCCTAATGTTGGAGATGGGGCCTGGTAGGAGGTGATTGGATCATGGGGATGGTTTCTCATGCTTTAACACCATCCTTCTTGGTGCTGTCATTGCATAGTGAGTTCTCATGAGATCTTGTCGTTTAAAAGGGTATGACTGCTTCCCACTTTCTCTCTTCCTCCTGCTCTGGCCATG
The DNA here is from genome assembly GCF_008728515.1 of Papio anubis. Lineage (NCBI taxonomy): Eukaryota > Metazoa > Chordata > Mammalia > Primates > Cercopithecidae > Papio > Papio anubis. Next base: position 61,438,813 of record NC_044977.1, read on the forward strand.
TGAAGTGTTGGCTTCCCCCTCTGCCTTCTGCCATGATTATAAGTTTCCTGAATCCTCCCTAGAAGCCATGCAGATGTTGCCATGTTTCCTTGTACAGCCTGCAGAATCATGATCCAATTAGACCTCTTTTCTTTATAAATTACCTAGCCTCAGGTATTTCTTTGTAGCAGTGCAAGAACAGACTAATACAGAAGGGCACATGACCCAAGCTAGGCTAATGAAGGTCCTTCTTCAGTTCTCTTCTAAAAGGAATTGTCAGGAAAGAGTCTTTTCTTCTCTGGCCAGAACTTTATTAGGATACCGGTTTATGTAAGGTGAGGGAGGGTGTTTATGGACTGAGGCAGTAAAGCTGCCGTGCTGAAGAAGGAGAAAAAGCGATGGAGAGAAGTGTGCCAATGGTGTCTGAGTCCTTGTTTCCATCCCTTGTCCTTCTGGAAGTTTGGGAATCTGGACCAACATATTACTGTATCTTATACTATTTGACATTGAGTTTTTGTCATTTGACTGTATATTAGAGTGCTAATACAAGAAGATAATAAAATAAAAAATTAGTTTTTATTCTGATCAAAGACATCACTAATAATTGTAAATAATTTTCAAGCAGAGGAAAAGTGGTTTATTACTTAAACTTAAGAGATTTGGTATTCTAACAAGAGATGGTTAAACAGGTTTTAGAACTTTTTGTGAAAAATAAATGAAACACATGAAAAATGAAAAAAAGCCAAATATAATCTTTTCCTTATTAATAAAAGATAAAACAAAAATACTAATGTCAAATAACTTTTTGCAATCTCATCCATGTCATTTTATATTCTTTTGGTAAAAGCCCTAACATTTTATAAAATGTAAGAAAAACTGTTAAGAGAAATTCTCTTTGCCCGAGGTGAAAATAAAAATGAAATGAAGAGCCATAGAATGTCAAAGCTCTAAAAGAGAAGAAACAAGCTCTCTGTGCAGTTGAAGGTCACATCTGTAAGATGCTGAAGCAATTTTCAGGGTTGTGCTTCCAAATTTCATTCTTTACTTCTTTGCATGGCTCTGCAGTCCTACCAGACCCATCTTTTCCATCTGTTCTCACTACAAGTGTCAGCTTGGATGGAGCCTTTCCTGGATCTTTATGGTTGCTTTCCCTAACTCCTAGGCATCATTGATTCGGATTTGATACTTATGATTAGCTTTAAAGGAAGAATATTGATTAGTTTTCCCATTATAAAAGCATGCCAAAAAACACTTAGAAAATAAAAAGGGTCATCCGTAATCTCATATCCCAGTAATAGCTGTTAAGGGTGTGGTGTATTTTCTTGCATAGTTTTTGTGACCATTTGATGTAATGGGAATGTTTTTTTGGGTTCGGAGTCTGGCTCTGTTGCCCAGGCCGGAATACAGTGGCGCGTTCTCGGCTCACTGCAAGCTCTGCCTCTGGGGTCCATGCCACTCTCCTGCCTCAACCTCCCGAGTAGCTAGGACTACAGGTGCCCACCACCATGCCCAGCTAAATTGTTTGTCTTTTTTAGTAGAGACAGGGTTTCACTGTGTTAGCCAGGATGGTCTCGATCTCCTGACCTCGTGATCCGCCCGCCTCGGCCTCCCAGAGTGCTGGGATTACAGGCGTGAGCCACCGCGCCCGGCCATGGGAATCTTACTCCACAAAGTGTGCATCTTCTTTTTGCTCAGAACATTGAAACAAAAGTATTTTCTTACATTACTCTTAGCTCTTCATACCCATATTTTATTTACTGGCTGAAAGATAGTACTAGTATTTAGAGATTTATCTCTTTATGAGTACAAATGATAACATAGTCATCCATGTGCATAAACTTTTTCTGGTAATAATACTTAAAAGTTTATATGTAAACTTTTAGAGATAGAATTGACATGGAGGGGCTGGGCGCCATGGCTCACGCCTGTAATCCCAGCACTTTCGGAGGCCGAGGTGGGCGGATCACGAGGTCAGGAGATTGAAACCATCCTGGCTAACATGGTGAAACCGTGTCTCTACTAAAAATACAAAAACCAAAAAACAAACAAAACAAAACAAAACAAAAAGCTGGGCATGGTGGCGGGTGCCTGTAGTCCCAGCTACTCGGGAGGCTGAGGCAGGAGAATGGAGTGAACCCGGGAGGCCGAGCTTGCAGTGAGCCGAGATCGCGCCACTGCACTCCAGCCTGGGTGACAGTACGAGACTCCGTCTCAAAAAAAAAAAAAAAAAAAAGAGAGAGAGAGAGAAATAGAATTGACATGGAGGAATGCTTCACGACATCAAATTTCTTCTAGATAATAGAAATTATCAAGAGAACAGAGTAAAATGAAATAATTATTTTCAAAAAACTATTAGAAGGAAACATCTGAGGTTTAAAAAAAGAACAAGAAAGGTTTTTTGTTTGTTTGTTTGTTTGTTTGTTTTAAAATAATGACCAAGCTTTGCAAATGCCAAATAAATAAATGTATCCTTTTTTTGGTAGAATTTCTGAATGGTCTTACAGACAGGAAAAAAAAATGGTCTTATAGACAGGAAAAAAATCAATGTGGCATCAGACTTTTAGCATTTAGTGTTTCAGAGAATTAAATATTAGAAGACTTTTCAGTGAATGATGTTTAGAAAATTAGCTTTTTATTCTAAGAAACATAACCAAAAAAAGTTCTAGATTAGTTAAAAAAATTAACTAAGTAGAAGAAGATCATCTAAAAGATAGGTTTTATATTGGGGGAAAGTCAGGAAATTATAAAGAATGATTTGACTATGCAAACGTTACAAACTTTGACATGGCAAAACAAAAAAATCCCACCACAAGAGTCACAAAAATAAAAACACATATGTATAAGATATGTGATTGGCAGAAAGTTAATATCATTAATATATAACAAGATTATATAAATCAATAAAAATGAAACCCCATCCCAAAAGAAAAATAAACAAAATATAAATACTGACAGTTGAGACAGAGAAATAACCAAAAAATACGTATAAAGATACATACAAATAAATGTCCTTTAATAGAGAAAAATTTATCTTTAGCCATCTGTTCAATAAATATATTTTAAAGTGATATGGGCAGGGTAGTATTTCTCAGACTTGTACAAATGGAGATTCCTAGACTCAATCCATTTTGATGACTGTCTAGTAGGCTGGCTGTAAAACCCAGTGATGTGCATGCATAACCATCTAAGGCAGGCAGTCCTGAAAACACTTCCAGAAACATTGGTCTAGAGATTTTAATAGTGAAGAGAATAGGCCCTCACTGTTGATTTTTGGTGAGGTTGTAATTTTTTATAATTTTCTTTGAGGAATGTCTGGCAATATGTGTAAAAACTTTTAATGTGCCTACCTTTTAATCCAACAATGCTACTTCGAATTTTAGGAAAATATTTGTTGTACATTTAAGGAAATTATCTGGTAATTGTGTCAATAATATATATAATAGGGTATCGGTCAGGACATTATTTATATTAGCACAAATCTCAAAATACCCTAAAGGTCTAGAAGCAAATCAATTGTATTAAGGTACATTCACCTACTAGAATACTAAGCTGCCGTATAAGGAATGATAAATGTCTGCATTAAGTAATTTATGTCTGCATTGCTGAAAAAAAAAATCAGGTGCTAAATATGTGTGTATTGGAGTGGGGCATTATAGGATAGTATAAGTGGTTGGATTCCAAGTGAGTATATATATTTAAACATACACAAAAGTTGTCCAGACACAGTGGCTCATGCCTATAATCCCAGCACTTTGGGAGGCCAAGGCTGGTGGATCTCTTGAGCTCATAAGTTTGAGACCAGCCTGGGCAACATGGTGAAACCCCATCTCTACAAAAAATACAAAAATTAGCAGGGAGTAGTGGTGCATGCCTGTAGTCCCAGCTACTCAGGAGGCTGAGGTGGGAGAATGGCTTAAGCCCAGGTGACAGAGGTTATAGTTAGCTGAGATTGTGCCATTGCACTCCAGCCTAGGCAATAGAACCAGACCTTGTCTCAAAAAAAGAAAAAAAGAAAATACACAAAAGTCTGAAAGGTTATACACAATGCTTAATGATTCTCAGGATTTTTATGTCTATTTTATATACTTGAATATTATATATTTTTTAAGTGTATGTGTAGTCAATAAGCAATAAAAATACTTATTTTCCTTCAGGTTGTTCTGTTCAAAGAAAAAGTAACCCTAGACTCTATTTGTGGTTAAGAAGAAACATTTTGGGTGGTTAAAGAGTATGGATAAACTTATCTCAGGTAGAGGCAGGTTAAATTTATGAGGAATGACTTAAGCCTGTTTCAGTGGATAGAGTCGGATTGGACAGACTATATTAAAAAATAAGTACCTCACAAATAATTTGATTCTTCTAGAGATAAGCCGCTTCAATCAGATTTTTTGACTAAATTTAGAGTGTCTCAGAGGAGAAAATATTCCATTGACTAGAATTGTAAAGCTTAAACCAAGTTTGTCGGAGGTGAAATTAGAACATGTATTACCAGGAAATACCTTCGCAGAAGAGAAGTTTCTCTGTGACTCTCATAAAAAGAACATCATAATAAAGCAAAATTAAACATCGATAATCTTTGTGAAAAAAAAAGATAGGCTACACAGTGGGATGTAGAAAATGTATTAAAATTAAAAAAAAGACTGCAGCAGATTTCATTAAAAGCTACAGCTCTAAGTTCAGGAGCAGAAAATGTCTTTAGCTTTTAAAATTTAATTTGGTTTATTATGAAAGAAATAATTAAAATGTAATTTGAAATCACTAACTTTCATTTTCTTAAAGTCAAACAGCAAGATGGCTCTAGGGAAAAACCAGGGCCGAGAGGCAAACATTGGATAAAAAATGATTCCTAAGGGCTTACAAACTCATAAAAATCAACCTTTCTTGGGAATTAGTATGTAACTCCCATTGCAAAGATGAGCAGTGTTTAATTTAAAATGGCAACTAAATAGACAGAATAACATGCTTATTGGCAATGTATATTACTATTCATTATGGGTCTGCACAGTACAGTTGTGGCAGTAAGATCCCATTTAATTGCAAGTAACAGATACCCAATTCAAACTAACTTAAAAAAGAGGGGAGGAGAATTTACTGTTTAATGTAAGAAGGATATTCAAGAGGCAGAGCTTGTGGCTTATGCCAGTTGCATTCAGGTACTCAAACAACATCTTCAGAATTCTCTCTCCTTCCTTTGACTCTGCCTTCCCCTGTTTTTATTCTCACATGGGCTTTATCCATGGGGAGGAATCCTGGCCAGCAGTAGTTCCAACCTGCATTATTTCTCCAGCTTAGCATCCTAACAGTAAGGTTCTTGCCCAACAGCTTTAGACAAACATCTCAGGAAAGGCTCCCATTGGCCCATCTGAGTATCTTGTCCAATCCTGAGTTAGGACAGTTGGGGCCATATGAATGACAGCTCCCATCGGGGAGAGAAGGCAAAGTTCCCCAAATGAAAACTTGCTCGATCTTCTGAAAGTAACAGTTCTCTATCAATCAACCTTTTTGTCTTAAGGAATTCTACCACATACTAGGCAGTCTGCTAAGAACCATAAGAAAACAGAAAAGTATGTTAGACAAAGTTCAGGCATTTGCACCTTAACATTAAGGTTAACAAATACACCTGAGAAAGATGCAGATAAGAAGTACAAAAGGAGCTGAGTTGCTTTGAGGAGATAAGATTTGAACCAGACCTTGAAGCATGAACAGTGCTTGAAGAGGCAGAATAGAGTGTAGAAGGGCAAAAGCAAAGATTGGGAGGTTACAGAAAATATTTTTAATGGGTTCAGTTAACAGAGTTTTGACCATTGAGTAGTCTCATTGACCATTGAGTAGTTAACAAAGTTTTGACCATGGAGTAATTCTTGGGTTCTTGGGTTGTTCTATTGCTTCATAAATATAGATTTTAAGGTCTGTTTTAACTGCTCAGGACTATTCAGAGGCAAACACTTAATTAAATATAAGGAAATACATGTATAGGCAGGACTAAACTTCCTTTCTGGAAACTATTGTCTACATGTTTCAAGAGGGTTTTAAATTTTTTCACTTTTAAAAAATGTTTATTCCCTTTAACCCAGTTCTTTCACTTTCAGGAATCCTTCCAAAAAAAAAAAAAATACAAAATGTGAACAGCTGTTTGTACACTTATTACAGTATTATTTACATTTTGAGAAATTGGAAAATCTAGAATGGCTAATAAAAGGGAAATATGTAAATTATTTTACATTTATATACAAGGGTGTGCAATTATTGAAAAATCTTTTACAAAAAAACCCTCTTGAAATGTTAAACTGCTCATTGGCATATTACTTACAAAAGCTTATGCAGAATTTTGAGGACCTTAGTAAAGGTTTTTCAAATGAACTGTAAACATAACTAAGTGGGTGGGTGGATATATATATGTGTGCAGAGAGAGACAGAGTGAAAAGGTCAGAAAGCAAAGAGAGAAAAAATGGAAGGAAATAACTAACAGTAGCAGTAATTATTCATTATTTCCACAACCAGTTACCAAGCTTCTATTTGGCCTGCATGATGGGCACAGTGGTTGGCAATAGAGGTCAAAAGAACAATAGTGTCATAATGGAAGCGAGAAAGAAAAGGAGAAATTAGAAAGCTGATCAGAGTACATACAGCTGAGAAATACACATGCACAGGTTACATAGTACAAAGAAATTGGTTAAGGTCAAAGCTAGCCTAGCCTGGGAGATCAGGACAGCCTTCTCTGGGGAAGAGATGATTAAGTTGAGATTTAAAGGCAGAGTAGAGAATTAAAGGCAGGTGGGAAAGAGGGTGGGCGGTAGTAGGACAAAGATTACGAGGTCCAAGGTAAAATCTAAGGAAGAACAAGGTACTTGACAAGAATTGAAACAAGGGCCTTGTGCCTGGAGACTTAGGCAGTGAACTGTGGAAGATGAAGCAAGAAATATGGATGGGGCCAAACCAAGCAAAGCCCAATATGGACACTAGGTAGTGGGTTCAGTAGAGTCTTGGTGTATTTTTCCCATCTTTTTCATATGTTTCACTATAATTCACAATTCTGACACTGAGTATATATGCTTCTATAATTAGGGGGAAAAGAAGTAATTTGGAAGATGGGACGGGGAAAGAACTGTGAGTGAAGAGACTGTATGAGCAACTTTATCTCACTGGGCTTTGGGCTCTTTTCTGTAGGGTGTGGGGATAGGATGTTGATTTCCAAAAGTCCTTTTGACTCTGCCACCCTCTTGTCTTGTGAACACCAGACGCGAAGGCAGTGCCCATGCTCGGGAGCCATCTTCAGAGCCTGCCCCTGTCTCTGGTTTCGTTGCTTTCCTGACCCTGTGTGAATGGCTGAGTATTTCTTTTTCACTTGGGTGTACTTTGTTCTGAGAAGGGAGCCTCTTTGGCTGCTTAAAGAATTAGTCATCCAGGCAGACCTGGAGTTGGATGAAAAGGGAACAAAGGAGAAAAACCTACTAAGAAGGAATTATTGAGTAACTTCTATTTAAAAGCCACACCAAATAGCAAGGCAAGTTAGAGATTTATCTCTATCTGGTGATGATTTATCAAGCACGAAGTAAGACAACTGGTGAAGATAAGAAGCTGTAAATGAGAGTTGCAGGTAGCAAGGGCAGATCATGAATGATCATGGGCTTGAGAATCAAAATGGAGTGGATAAATCACTCCCAGCTATATCAAAATGAGAGCTCCCTTTTGTCTTTTTTTTTTTTTTTAAAAAAAGGCTGAAGTGCAGTGGCGCAATCTCGGCTCGTTGTAACCTCCACTTCCTGGGTTCATGTGATTCTCTTGCCTCAGCCTCCTTAGTGTCTGGGATTACAGGCATGAGCCGCCCTGCCTGGCCTCTTCTGTCTTCATTTGAATGCCTTGTCACCTCAGAGGGGATTAAATTAGATAATACATACTGAAACATTTGACTCTTAATGGATATTTAGTAAATGGCAGTGCCCCTCCCAGAGGCCTTCAGAAGGGCCCAGGAGCTGGAAGGAAGGAAAGAAAGGTTTCATGGACAAATTGGCACTTGAACAGGCCCTTTAAAGTTTGGGTAAATGTTTAGAAGGCTCAAGAGGAGGGTGGAAGAGACTGTCATCAAGGGTGGGAAGAAGGCGGAAAAGAATAAGGCAGAGGTAGGAGAGGTAGCAAATAGTCAGAGAACCTTTATGAGGGCAGATGGTGCAGAGTGAACATTTAGTTCTTCACAGGGTGGTAGGAAGTGAGATTCAGGATTCCACATGAGGTTTCCAAAGGGGATGCTGCTGTGGTGGGAACTTCCAAAGGGAATGCTGCTGTGGTGGAAACTTCCAAAGGGGATGCTGCTGTGGTGGGAAGATATAGTCCCTCCTTTTACACTCTTGTTTTTGCCTTTTCTTGGCCAAGGGGCGACTTCCATAGACCTTCCAGAGAGGCTCCTCTCCTCTCCTTTCCATTTCCATTGAGCAACATCTTAAGTTGTATGATGCCTGGCATGAAGTAAGCATCCCCCATGTATTTGTTAAGTTGAACTGAAACCAAAGTTGAACATATTTGTTGACTGAGAAAATTACAAACTCATTTAAAGAACTCAACTGATATTCCTCTACTCATTGGTGCTTGCATATTTAATTCGTCACTTTCTGGAAGCATTTCTGTATTTATGGAAGAGAATAGGACTAAAGAACGATGTGTTTAGCGTGTTCCTTTCATAGAGAGCCTTCCAGAAAATTTTAATAGAGAGGAAAATGTATTAAGGCTGCATACTTTTGGCAGAATTACTTGGCATTAATTTCTTTTCAAGCAGTTTCTCCATGTTGTGACATGACATAGCATTTTGTGGAATGATTCTTTCACCATCTTGCTTTAGTTTGCATTTGCTAACTATGGAACATCGTGACTATTCCCACATGGGTTTCCATGGAGTGACAGTAGCTTCCACTGAATTTACTTGAAGTAGCACCATAGAATATAATCATAGTATATCCTAAGGGTTTTTTTTTTCCAACCCAAACTTTTAAAAATTTACTTTTTAAGACATCATCTGCCACATTGACGTAGGCATAGTATGTGAAGCAGGCTGTGCATACAAGTGCCTCGAAAATATCTTTGGTCTTAACTTTCAGGGGATTTCCAAAATCCTCAAAGCCTGAAATAAATCTCCATTTGTTCTGCTGTGGCCAGAAGAGGGCCTGAAGCAGAACTCTCTCTAGATTTTTTTTTCCCCCCATCTTCTTTTTCCCTTTCCCTATACTAGCATGAGTATGCTAAGCTCTCGAACCTGGTAGAAATATATGTTAATCTTTTCCTTCTCACTGTACTAGGGTCAATGATAGGCTTATACTGCAAAGTAATAAAGAAATCTGAATTCCGTGAGATGGCTTAGCTCAGGGGTGGGGTTCTCTTCAGAGATTTGAGAATATAGAATATAAAGAAAGAGAACAGCAGAAAAGGAGCAGAGAGTTTGTGGGTGGGAAATAGTATTAATTGTAAGTACCACCCCTCAAAACAATCCAAATATAATGAAGCTTGTTCTCCTTAAAGAAAACAGTGAACTTGTATATTTTTTAAAAGTCTATTGTTACTCCCAAAGTGACAAAATTATAGTGTAGAGAATCAGACCTTGGTTGCCAGAGGTTAGGATTGAGGGGACAGTGCAACTCTTAAGGGGTAACATGAGAGAGATGCCTGGTGATGATAGGACAGTTCTGAGTGGGTCCATGTCTACTAGAATCTACATACATGATAAAAATTCCATAGAACTATACATCTGGAAGGAAAAAGTACATGTAGAAGCTAGTAAATTCTGAATATAATCTCTATTTGAATTCATAGAATTGAACCAATGTTGATTTCTTGGTGTTAACTTACTATAGTCCCATGAGATAATATCATTGAGAAAGCGGGGTGAAAGAAACATGAGAACTTCTTGAGAGTCAAACTATTTCAAAGTAAGTATTTTTTTAATCCCATGATTTTTCCATGATAGAAATATAAAGCTCTGTTGTTACCCCAAATTTCCAATAAGCAAACCAAGCCCAGATGCAGATGTGAGCTGTTTGGGATATCCCTTAGAGAGTCTAATCCATGACCACATCAAATGAGTTCATCTCCTTTTTGTATCTCAGGAGGCTGGCTTATGACATCAGTAGAACTGACCGTGATCATGAAATTTTTTCTACCGCCAAGTGTTGGGGATGGGATACTAGAGAAGAGGTGGCTGCTCTCATTTAGTAGAGGAAGAGAATACTTTTTTGTGTGTATTTTTGCTAGGAGACCCAGGATTGACAACTCTACTGCTATTTCAGAGACCTTAAATGACTTGGTTCCTAGTCGATAAATCATGCACACTCTAGTTTGCTCTATGTTTTTCACAAAGCAGTGAGCAAGACCATTAAGCAAGATTGCCAAAGGCCCTGTTGAGTTTCTTCTGTTCTGTCCCATTGTGTGGCCAGTGCCTGGCAAGCAGAAGGTATTTTATAAATATTCAAGAGTGATATCGAGTGGAAGCTGCCTGAGGTCTGGGACTTTGTCTCATATACTTCAGAATCACCAGCACTTATAAATGAATCTGGTACATAGAAGAAACTCATAAACATGTTTTGCAGGAAGAAATGTATTCTGTTCCTCAGATACTATTAACAGGACACCTTTTATTCTGCCTTTGGAATGGGCCCATGAGAAACTGGTATTTATTTCAGGATAACCAAAAAGAAGCCACAGAAATCAGCCAACAATCAATGATTAAGTCATGGCTGTGATTTTCCCTAAAATTTGGGGATAACTATTAGATATGATAATTACAGTGTAGGAAAAAAAAAAAGAACTTGAAACCGTGCATACAATATGATGGTTCCTGAAACCCAAAGGAAAATGCAAGTCTAATCTTCACAGAGGTTCTCCCCATACCTCTCATTCTTTAACTTCCCTGTCTCAAGATTTATCCTTCTTTGATATCCCTTTCCATTCTTCCCTTTCCCAGAATCCTCAAATTACAACCCCTGAAAGCAATATCTCTGTGGCTTTATTTTTCAGAGAAAGATGCCTCCTTTTTTCTAACAAACCAACACCATGTTGAGGGACCTCCTCTCTCTTGTCGAAAACAGTCCTCCAGGCGTTGTGCTAAGCAAGAGAGCTGCTCTGCTCTGGGGTGTGTACGGCCTCTTTCGAGTAATTCAGAGTAGATCAGACAGAAGGTATTTCACGTGTGGAACAACATGGAAATGATGAAGAGGCAAAAAAACAAGACTGTTATGTTTCAGGGATAAGAAGACAGAGTTGATTGAGGGGAGAATACTTTGTGGAGAAAAATGGCAATGAAGTTTCCCTGATAGTGTTGGGTTAGAATACACAGCAAAAGAGACCAGGATCAGTGTGGTAATGGAGACCAATAGAGAGTGGATAAAAGAGGAGCGCACTTGACATTCCACCAGGCTCTGCCTGGTCTGACTCCTCCCTCTTTCCAGCTTCACCTCCCACAATGCCCTCGGCTCTCTGCTCAAGCAACACCAGGCTTTTTTCAGTTCCTCTTGTCAGGTTATTCCCTCCACGTTTTTTCAATCTAGTTATTTCTTTTTTTATTGTGATATAATTCATAGTCCATAAAAGTCACCCTCTCAAAGTTTAAATTGAATGTTGTTTAGTGCATTTATTAATTTGCACAATTATCCCCATTATCTAATTTCAGAACATTTTATCACCTCAAAAAGAAACCTATACCCATTAGTAGTCATGTATTTAAATTCTTTTTATGGCAGAATACTATTCTGTTGTGTGGATCTACCATACGTTGTTCGTTCCTTAGTTGACTTTTTAGTTACTAGGAATAATGCTGCTGTGAACATGCGTGTACAAGTTTTTGTGTGAACATGTTTTAAACTCCCTGGGGAATGTCTAGTTAACTCTTACTCATTCTTCAGATCTGGGCCCAAGCCTTCCTTTCCTCACAGAAATCTCTGACACAGGGTAGTGCCTCACTCTTTCCAATTAATAATATGCTCTGTGGTACTACATGACTTTCCTTCAGGTACCTATCACAGTTGTGATTTATGTTATTTGGTGGATATATAATCAGTACCAGTAAATGTTTGCTCAATTAATTCAAAAGGTCCAAGTCTGGAAACATGGATTTGCCCCATTTTACAGCCTCTTATTCACATAAAATCTTAAGTCTAATGGCTTCTCCCAAAGATAGTAACGCTTCACCATAAAATAAATACCAGTGTAGAAAGATCGTTTGCCTGAGCCCCTCTGTAAGCTTGAGCTTCTCAAAGAGATTTGACCATTTTTTACAGGTGTTAAAATGTTTTATGTAACTAAGAAGAAAAAAGCTTATAAGTGGGGAAAAAATAAAAACCTACATAATGCTTCCCACACTATTGAACTTATTTGAAAAAAAAAATAGATAATTAAATGCTCTTACAGCGTGCTCTTGACAAAGGCATTTGTAGCAACAACATGTTGTAACTTTCAGCATTTGCAGTTCTCTTGGGATTGAAAAAAAACCACCAGGAATAATTCACCCTTGAAAAAAAAAATAACAATTTTTTTTCTGTAAATTTTATGTCTTGAGTGCGTTCTACATTATATATGACTGAGAAGTCAAAACTCCTCCCTAAATACTCTGAATGTGAAATTAGCAGCAGATAAAACCTTTTACCTTCTAAAGTGAATCCTATCATAGCCTGACTTACTGATCATATAAAAGAACTATTTAAATGTTTTTAATATTAAAAAGTATTCTGGGCCAGACACAGTGGCTCATGCCTGTAATCCCAGAATTTGTGTAGGCTGAGGCAGGAGCATTGCTTGTGTCCAGGAGTTTAAGACCAGCTTGGACAACATAGTGAAACCCCATCTCTAAAAAAATAAAATAAAATTAGCCAGACACGGTGACACATGGCTGTAGTCCCAGTTACTTGGGAGGCTGGGGTGGAAGGATCACTTGAGCCCAGGAGGTTGAGGCTACAGTGAGCTGAGATTGTGCCACTGTACTCCAGCCTGGGCAACAGAACAAGACCCTATCTAAAAAAAAAAAAAAAAAGAAAAAGTAACCCATACATCAAGTATACTTTAGTAACTTTAGGAATCTAAAGCCAAAACAAAAAGGAACTTCTTGGAACTTTTCTTTTCCTATAAATTATTTCATTGTGTGCAGGGATATGTACATTGTGTGTGTGTGCATGTGTGTGTGTGTGCATGTGTATTGAAGTTTGTCTGTTTTGTTTTTTGTTATTTCCTCTCCTTCACACCCCTTTGTACCTGTCCTGTTGAGGCAGCCACACTTGTCTGAAACCACAAATTCTCATATTTTTCAATGCTTACTACACATGACAGCTAACATTTTCTTTAGAAACACATTCATTGGGAATACTTCAATTTTGCTGAAACTTTTTGCATTGTTTTGAATATTTGATTCTCAAATGATTGCAAATGCACAGGAAGTTTCAAAAATACCAATACAATTTTTCCAATTGTATCTATTATGTTAAAATACACATAATATGAAATTTACCATCTTAACCACTTTAAGTGTACAGCTTAGTAGTATTAAATACCTTCTTAATGTTAGGGAACCATCACCACCATCCATCTTCAGGACTGTTTTCATCTTTGAAAGCAGAAACTCTATACCTATTAAATAGTAATTCCACATTTGTTCCTCCCTACAACCCCTTTACGTCTCAATGTTTTTTGTTTGTTTGTTTGTTTGTTTTAGAGACAGAGTCTTGCTCTGTTGTCCAGGCTGGAGTGCAGTGGCAGGATCACAGCTTAGTGCAGCCTTACCTCCCAGGCTCAAGTGACCTTCCCACTTTAGCCTACTGAGTAGCTGGGACTACAGACACAGGCCAGCGCACCCAGCTGAATTTTGTATTTTTGTAGAGACAGGGTTTCACCAAGTTGCCTGTCCTGAACTCAAGTGATCCACCCACCTTGGCCTCCCAGAGTGCTGGGATTACAGGCATAAGCCACAGTGCCTGGCATGTGTCTCTGATTTTGACTGCTCTAAGGACCTCATGTAAATGAAAAAATACAGCATTTGTGTTTTGGTAACCGGCTAATTTCATTTAGCATGATATCTTCAAGGTTCATTAATGTTATTGCATATGTCAGAATTTCCTTCCCTTTTAAGCTAAATAGTATTTTATTGTAGGTATAGACCATATTTTGCTTATCCATTCATCTGTTGATGGACGCTTGGGTTGCTTCCATGTTTTAGCGATTGTGAGTAATACTGCTATGATCATGGCTATGCAAATATCTCTTCAAGAGCCCATTTTTCATTCTGTTGGAAGAAGTGGAATTACTGACCATATGGTAATTACATTTTTATTTTTTTGAGGAAACATCATACTGTTTTCCACACCAGCGGTACCAGTTGACATTCCCACCAAGATTGCACAAGAATTCCAGTTTCTCCCCATCCTCACTAACACTTGTTACTTTCTTTTTTATATATATAGTAGCCATCCTAATGAGTGTGAGATAACATTTTGTTGTAGTTTTAATTTTCATTTTCCTAATGATTAGTGATGTTGAACATCTTGTTATGTTCTTCTTGGCCATTAGTATATGTTTTTTGGAGAAATGCCTATTAAGTACTTTGTACATTTTGACTTTGGGTTTTGTTGTTGTTGAGATTTAGGAGTTTTCTGTATATTCTGTATATGAATCCCTTATCAGATGTGAATAGCAATATATTTTTTGTTTTTTGGTTTCTTTTGAATAATAGTATATTTTTAATCAAAACTTTTATTTTAAAATTTAATATTTTTGAGATAATTTAAGACAATATTTTTGCTAAAGATGTATTCACAATTTTTCATGCATTTCAGAAATATTTATGAAACATCTACTCTGTGCCAGGCACTTTTTAAGATTATCTTAGATATAAATAGTGACCAGTTAAACATCTACTGCAAACCCTACCAAATAGTTATTGCTTCAGGGTAGAGTTAACTGGTTGTTCATACCAATCCTGTGAGCTGTTTAGGTAGTAACATTTTCTTTTTAATGATGAAACAATAAGGCTCTGGGTAGTTGAGAGGCATGTCCACATTTTCTGCCTCACCTGGGACAGATCCAAGAAGGGGACTTGGATGTTCTGACTTCCAGGTCAAAATTCCTACCACAGCTGAGACCCTTATCTCTGCAAACATTCTTTTTTATCCAAATAAAGAATGCAAGAAGATTTAAAGGTGAATATTTTCCTGATTATAAGAAACAAACAAAAAAACCTCCCTCTGTTTTCAATACTTTTTTTAGGCTCATTAGTTAAATAAAACAAATGCGAGACCAATTAAAAGTATGTTGATCTATTTTTTAAAGAAGGATCTATTTCAGAGAATATGTTTTTAACCTAGTCCTGGATAGATAGCTATATATGCTGAGTATGTGGACATAACACAGAGATTTAATCCAGTTTGAATTTTGGGTACATTTAATTATTTTTCCAGGATTTTTACTCTTTTAGACTGGCCTACCACCAGTGATTTGGGAATCAGTAATGCTTTGTACCTTTCAGAAAAATTGAGCGCCTCACTTGGTTTGCCCTTTTATTTGACATTAAGAAATCGGCGGACATAAGAATAAGGCTAAGGCAAATGGATTCATCTGGTGATAGGGCAAAGAGTGGACTGTGGAATAAGAAAGTCTCAGCAGAAAGGCTGAGTTGCAGTCTGCTCACCAGAGCGAGACATTTTCTGTTCAACTTTGGAGATTTAATAATAGCTTTATGATGGTCACTCCTGGTGGCATGGCTAAAATGCTCTGACCTGGGAGCTGTGGGGAATTTATAAAGTCATGAGCTTGGTAGGTGAAAATCTTAATAGAAATTGAAATTTGACTCTGTCAGAGATTTAATTGTGTCCCCTCAAAAAAGATATGTTGGTATCCTAACCTCCAATACCTCGAGATGTGACTTTAGAGGGAGATAGGGCCTTTACAGAAGAAATCAAGTGAAGATGATACTAGGGTATTCCCTAACTCAGTAGGACTGATGTCCTTATAGAAAGTGGGAATTTTAACACAAAGACAAGCCTACATATACAGGGGGAATGCCATGTGAGTGTGAAGACAGCTTGGAACAGATACTTCCTTCACAGTCCTCAAAAGGAACTAACCCTACTGACCCTCAGGTTCAGATTTCTAGCCTCCAGAATTACGAGACAATAAATTTCCGCGCTTAAGCTACTCAGATTGTGGCACGTTATTACAGCAGTCCTGAAAACTAATACAGGCTCATGCTCCTTGCTGCCTTTTATCAGATAATCCACCAGTAAGCATAAATTTAATGAGACCGCGTTATGTGAAAACCTCTGGGATAGTGCTAAAGAATTGAAAAGCACAAGAACTTGGCAATCTAGTTAAGTGCAAAAGACACAATCCTAGGAAACTCAAAGTAACAACACAAGATAATATTTGATTAAGTGAATGAAGTAGAACTATATACCAGTGTCTCTCAACCCTGAGTAAAACAAAATTCCCTTTTTTGGTACATTTTTTACAGCTTCATTAAGAAAATCACATACCATAAAATTCACCAATTTAAAGTGTACAGGATACAAGTTCTTAGTTTGCAAAAGAAAAAACTAAAGTGAAGAGGTTAATAGTTCACAGTATATTCTATATAGTTTTTAGCATAGTATAGACTACACTATGACAGATGGTATAATATAGATTTGTGATAGCACAAATCACAGATTTGTGTAACCATAATCATTATCTAATTCTAAAACATTTTCACCTCAAAAAGAAACCCCATACCATTAATAGTCACTCTGCATTCTTAATCTTGCCCCAGCCCCTGGCAACCACTAATCTACTTTCTGTTACTATAGATTTGCCTATTGAGAGCATTTCACATAGATGAAATCCTACAACATACAACCTTTCGTGGCTGACTTTTCACTTAGCATAATGTTTCAAAGTTCATCCATGTTGCAGCACGTGTCAGTACTTCATTCCCTTTTATTGCTATAGGGGAGGCAAAATTTTACCTCTACCCTTTTAGGATTTTTGGCTGGACATGAGAATTAAATTGACATCAGACAGATAAACAAGAGAAAAGCACTTACACACATTTCATGTGACACAAGAGACCTCATAAGGAAATGAAGACCCAAAGAACTGGCAAAACCTAGATGCTTTTATGCTAGGTGTAACAAAGACAGGCAATTGTAGAAAAGTGACTAAGCCATATGGGGAGGCTAAAGGAAGATAAGAATTATTTTTAACAAGGCCCACTTGCACAGAACTCTTTCTGCTATAATTCCCTGTCAAAGAATGCTTTGCTTTCTGCTGGTAAGTGAGGGCATCTTTCACACAGAAGTTTCTGTGGTCTGTTCTCAGGAAGAAAAGAGTAGATGAGAATGCCTTTCTTGTATCTGCTGTTTCTCAAGTGCCTTTAGCTCAAAATAATCTTTATGTCAAAAAGGCATATTATGGCATATTATGGGGTGCCACTCTTCATTACCAAATAATATTTCATCACATGACTACACCACATTTTATTTATCCATTTATCATTTTATGGACATTTAGGTTGTTTCCACATTTAGGCTATTGTGAATAATGCTGCTGTGAACATTTGTGTACACATATTTGTATGGTGTCTTCATTTCTCTTGGAAACTGCTAGATTATAAGGGGACTGTAACTCTACATTAAGCATTTTGGAAGAAAAAAAGAAAGTATTACTTCCTCCTACCGTTGTTTTTTATGTTTATTATAATCTCTACTTAAATACATTCAAACATCAGATCCATCCTGTCTAAAATAGACCTTCTCCCCACAATCACTCAAACACACAATCCTTTTTAATCTCCTTCACAGCATTTATCACCTGAAATTTGCTTACTTCTTTATGTATTCCTATCACTTGATATTTATTTATTATTTATTTATTGCACATTCCTTACTAGAATATGAGCTAGGTCAAAAATCTTGTGTGTCTTGTTCATTTCTGTATTCTCAGTACATATCATTGTGCCTGGCACAAAGTAAGTGCTCAGTAAATAGTTAGCACAGAATAAGGAATTAAAATAAAAACTTTATCTGAATACCTTAAGGATCCTAGCGTTTCTTGAATTCCAGTTTGAGAAACTCTTGCATGGATAGGATGTCCTATATAAGAGGTTCCCTCAAAATGAAGGCTAGAAGCTCATGGGAGAAATGGGACTTGAACTGAACCATAGATTTCAAACAAAGAACAGTATGACCGAAAGGCAAAGATGTCAGGGTCCACCGAGAGTATTCAGAGTCTCACTATTGCAGTTTTTATAAAATGGGTTATTGATTAATCCGTATTCATAATATGGATTATTGATTAGACCTCTTTGTGTTGCATGTCACAGAATCTAAAGTCGAATTTACTTACCAACAAAAAATTATGTATTGACTCACATAACTGTGATGTACAGGATTAAATAAATCTCAAAATCAACTTGATACAGAAACCTATATGGCATCCTCAGAGTTTTGACTCTTTTTCTGTCTCTCAACGCCCCTCATCTCTATGTGTTTACTTTGTTCTCTAGCAGATTAGTTTCATCTGTAGGGTGATGTGGTGCCTGATCACCTCAAGCCTGTGTCATCATGACTGATGATTCAAAAGTAAGACAGTCTCTTTCTCCAAGCACCCATATAGCAAGTCTCAGAGAAACTTGCAACTGATGCTCTGTAAGTCCCGTGCCTATCCCAACAACGAAGTGGGATAGAGTTCTGATTGGCTGGGACTGGATCACACTGGAGAGGGAGCATATCTTTCGTGCCACATGGCCAAGAGGCTTTCACTTCACCCAAACCAGATAAAGAAATTCCCTATTGAAAAGAAGCATTCTGGTCTCAGAAGAAGGGAGGATGGTGCTAAAAAAACTGACAATAACAACAACAATAGTAGCATAATAATTCTACAGTAAAATAGGCAAAGAAAACTTTTCTGGGACATAGAAACTAGACTTTTTAGACCAAGAGAGGATGAAATTTATATGCATGACTGTGCTAGAAAACTCTTCCTTACAATTTCTCTTTTAAGACAGACATATTTCTAAAATCCAGCAGCAAGGTTTCTTTTTGAAGATGAAAAGCCCTGCATATGGGCTGCAAGCTTATGATTAACTGAGCGTAGGATTTGGTAAAGAGTTCTATATTCATTTTGTCTACACATTTTTAAAAAATGTGAGTCTCCCTAAAAGGACTCATTTTCATCTCTCTGAGCCCTTAATACAGAAACATTAGTTTCTCATGGGAAGAGTTCACAATTGCTTCTCCATGTTACATCCATCTGAGCATCACTCCCTGGGGGAAACTGGCATCTGAGAATCTAGACTGCTTTCCACTGTGTCTGTCTATTTTAAATTGTTTGTTTTTCTTTGAGAACCCAAACAAGAAATACCATTAGTGCGAGCACCAATTAGGAAGCCCCAGTGAAGAAAAAGGGATTAAATAAAATAATACTCATTCTGAATATATACTTCCATTATCCCACTGTCTCTCCAAACTGTGTTCTTTAATTGAGGTCAAATAAGAGATCTGTTATTTTAGCTAGCCCAATGAGCAGGATTAATAAAAAATAAAAAGTAGATAAACAAGACCTGAATACTTTTTTGAATGGCTGATCATAGAATTCAGTGTCTTTATTGGTAAGTAAAAGGACAATGCTTTGACTATGGAATTGTCTCCTTTATTTAAAAAATACACTCCTTAAATCATTCACAAAGTATACAGAGAACACTGTCACACTTCTCATACCCAGGAATGGGCACAGAATATGTTTTTTTTTAATTACTCAGACTTTGTCTCAGGGAGTTCACCAATAGGAAAGGAAACTGACAAGAGAAAAACTAAGTCAAAAGTAGAACTTCTAAAAGTGTTTTAATAAAGGTATAGGCAGGCTTATATAAGAGACAGGACCATATAAAATCAAAGCAATTAACTTCAAAAGAGGAAGATAGGATAAATCTTGGCTAAGTGGGTGGCACTTAAGCTGGAATTTGAAAGATGCATACATTCATAATAGGCAAATGAGTGAAGGTGTTCTCTTGTTCAGTGTTCTATTTATTCATTCATTCTTGGTTGTTCTTAACTCATTCGGTACAGTGTGCCCTTACAATGGAGAGTGATGTTCATTAGAGAACATTTCCAACCCAACAGTACATGTGATCTGTGCTACATGTTATTATCATTAATGAGGCTAAAAATTCTATAAACTAATTATTTTACTTTTTTCAAAATTAGGTATAGCAATCCAGGACTTAACAAAATATAAAATTCTCCACCTCTGACACTTATGGACGTGTTCTATCTCCTCTACTTGGCTCTGTCTACACAGGCTTTTTCTCTCCTCCTTGTTTGAAATGACTTAAGAAGTCAATACATAGTACATCTTCTGGTGGTGAAAATGTTGTGTTGTGTTCCTTACGATTCAGTTGCTTGCATGTGCACGATGGAGTCCACTGCATTTCTAAGGTCACAGTAATTGGCAGGTGGAAGAAGTTCCATGCTATCAACTTTGAGGAAGGCTCTGGCTGCCTTCCTGCTTGACAGCGCAGTGAGAGAGATGAAATCTGCGTAAACTCACTGTGGGATGCATAACAAACAGCCCGGGCCATCAAACTGTATTGTTTTTAACCAACATGCATTATTCCCCCTGAAAAGTAAAATCTCCTCTTCATATTTTTCTTTCCCCAAAGAATGCATTTTCTTGTTTGGAAACGGCTTCTTTACCTCTCCTAGGCACTCAGTGCCGACAGTTATTGCCCTAAATGATGGATGGGCTCACTCCCCAGTGGCTCTTCTCTGCCTCTTGTCAGTGGCACTAGACAAGCTGGCAAAGCTCTTCTGGCCTGTAGGGCTCTTTGAGACCTGTCACTGCCTCCTGTCAGCTGAGCTGGAGTAAATCCTCTTAAATCTATTGACTTGACCTCAGCCTTCCTCTCTCTCAAGAAGTTATTTCTCTTTAGCCTCCCGTATTTCCCACAGATTCAATTTCTCATCAAAGTATTGGGTGCCGACTTTGGGCCAGTTGCTGTCTCCATGTGATGGACAGCTCACCAGAATGGTAGGTTTCCGTAGATGGCTCAATTAAAGTGAGCATTCTATTCCTTAGTGGAGCTGTGATCCATAAAGGGATTGTGTTCTAAATCTTTACATTAAAAAAAAAAAAAAAGCATTTTGAGTAAAAATTAACTTTGAAAATCTCACATTGGAGACCAACATACCACTCTCAATAGGTTCAACATAACCAGATTTTCCTCCAGGGCTGGAACAGATTGCTATTTCTTCATTTGGACATGAGATGAATTAATTTGTTTTTTATTTTAGTAGCCATTGTGTAAAATCACACTTAGCAGGACAAGAACCTCATGCTATAGAAGCAATGGGGAATGAAACTCAGCTGCAATATCAGCCTATGACTGCTTCAGCACTCATGGTCATCTAGGACAGGTGCTTGTTTACTAGAATGGCCACTAAAGTGACCCACACTAATCAACCTCTCTCCCCCTCCCTCCTTTCTTCTCCCTCCTTCTCTAACCTCCTCTCCCTTCCCACCCTATCCCTCCATATGTTTTCTTCTCTTCTCCCTCTTCTCCATTTTCTTCACTCTTTGCTGCTAAAACACTTGATTGATAAACTTGAAGTAGGTTGCTAAACAATCCCAGGGTACAATTTGTCTTCCATGCCCTGCTGCCCCTGGGTTTAATTATGCCTTACAAATGTTGGCTGTGCATCTTGAGTGCAGGGGGCCTTTCCTTTCAGCAGAGCCTCATATCCTGCTCCTTCAATACTCAGGCAGAAGGACACCTTTTCTCCATTTCAATACCTCCATCTGCTTCAGATTTGCCCCACCCTTCCATCCCTTAGAGTTTGGCTAGCCCATGTATGGTAGGTGCTTCCAGAACATCAGTTCCAAATATGATGCTCTGCAGGCTACAATAACAATGTCCTCTTTAATTTTTTTCCAACTCGATCTTTCCAGTCCTATATCCTTAATCACTGGAAAAATGTCTTGCTCCTTCGTTCTAGTCAGAACTTCATCTCACACATATTTCTTCTACCCAAAATGCTCTTTTTCTTCTGCCTATCTAAATGATATTCATTTCTTTAGGATCAACTTAAGTACTAGTCCCTTCTGTCAAGCTTTCTCTGATCTATTGATTCCTCTACTCACCTTCCCCAATACTTGAAGTCTATATTTAGCACTTAGTGATAATTCAATGATGTTGTTTATTCAATAAGGCCCTCATATGTCCATGGTCCAGATGTGTTTGACAAATGTTTATTCTGCCTGTATCATGTTTTAAAATTTTTAAAATTAGTTCTCACTGTTATAAAATGAAAAATTTTTCTATCTAAATTCTGATTTCCTGCTTCTTTTCTCTGCTAAAAAAGAAAGATTTGCAACATTGGACCTGCATATCCCCCTGGCAGAAATCAGCTGCAACAGAATGGTGGTTGCTCTTCTTCCCACTCAGCTGAGGCACAATCTGTCCTGTACCAACGGTCCCATCCAACTCCCTTTTATCATTTATAGTATCGACCCCCAACTATGTAAAGCCCTTAATACAATGTCTACCAATAACTGCGGCTCTGTTCATAGTCCTGATTATGATGTATCTCACATTTGTTACTGATTCATTTCTTCCAAGTAGACTGAGACTTCCTTGAGAATAGGGGCCATATGTGAGGAGATGATCAGAGACTTTTTCTGGGGAAAAACTCATTGGGATTGGTAAGAGACTTTCTAATAAGCAAATAATGTTACTTGAGCCTTTTATTTGTGAAACAAGAATAAGGGAGGTGAACATGCCCCTGAGTAGAGGGATTTAGGAGCCCTAGTTGCCAAAACAAGGAAAGCAGCAGATCAGTGTGGCATTATTTCCCAAAACAAAAAGCCTAGAAATTGAAATGAATGAATGTGTCTTAAATCAGACTCACTTTTATTCTATTTCAGTCATTTAATCAAGGAAGAGTAAGTTAGCCCCTCTGATATGGCATTTATTGTGCAGAGTCCTAGAGATTCAAGGATACTTAAGAAGTCCTTAGGATTGTACTAAAAGTTTATCAAGGGGAGAAAAAACACCCCAGAAATCATTTTTCAGGTTTATTAAAATATCCCTTTTGTTACATTGTTTATTCTTGTCTCCCTGGTTACTACCAGAAAAACATACTTCAAAATCAGAAGAAGCTAAGCAAGATGATATGGAAGCAAGTGAAGAAGCTCATAATTTCAGAGCTAAAAATCACACCAGGAATCACTAAGGGCACAGTCCTTATTTGCAGATAAGGAAACTGAGGCTGTATGTGTGGCAATGTGCCACTCACATCTCCCACTAAGGGGACCATAACTGACACATCCCCAACTGGTGTCCCCTGGACCCACCCCAAAGTTCACACCAAGTTCATTCCTCCCCCACTCTGCTCCTAGCAATGACAGCTGCAGGAGGTGATGCTAGTGGAGATCTATTCCTCCACTATCTGGCCTAACCATCAGCCTGGCCTAACCTTTCTTATAACCCAGGTGCAATTCTCTTTCCTTCCCCCAGTCCTTTTGTGGATTTCAGACCTGCATTGCAGTCTGATGCCACTCACCAGCCACTCCTGCTTCCTCCCCTTTAACCTTCACAGGCATTTCCTCATTCAGTTACTTGCACATCTAACCCAGTCTTAGTGCCTACTTTTTGGAAAAACCAAATAGACACACTATGTAAGCGTAAGTGATAGTTGAGGTCATAATTGAAAAAGAAGGAGGAATGAACTAATTGAAGGATTGGGGGTGGAAGGTGCATTAATGATAGAGAGATAAGCATGTGCAAAGTCTCCTGGGTGAGTAGGAGCATCACTCCTTTAGGAAAACTAAAGGCCACAGTAGCAGGAACTGAGAGAGTAGGATAAGTAGCATTAAGTGACATTACGCTCAAGTAGTGTCACTTGAGCATGTTTACACAGCTGGTGAGCACCACAGCTGATGCTTGGACCCAATATACTTGATACCCAATCTAGTGTTCTTTCCATTAAACCTCTGTCCTGCCATGATCCTAGACAGAGAAACTCCTGGATGGATAAAATGATGTTGACAGAGGGAAAAAGAAATGGCTAGGCTAGGAGCCGCTATTCTTGGGAGAAAAGTGGATCCTGGAAAAGAGCCTAGACCAGAAACATCTCCTAGGTTTTGAACTAGCTTGTGGTCCACGTATTTTGCTCACCATATCCTATTACTTTTCTGGGAAAAAACCAAGTGTGGTGGGAAGAGTACCAGTTTTAGAGACACAGCGACCTGGATTCAAATTCCAGCTCTGCCATTTATGAATGACAGTTGAGGTAATAATTGAAAATTCAGGAGGAATAAACTAGTTGAAGGATTGGGGATGGGAGGTGCATTAATGATAGAGAGATCAGCATGTGCAGAGGCTCCTGGGTGAGTAGGAGCATCACTCCTTTAGGAAAACTAAAGGCCACAGCGGCAGGAGCTCAGAGAGTAAGGTGAAAGTGGCATAAGATAAAGCCAAAAGAGTAAGCAAAGGTGAGAACACATGGGGCCTCGCAGGTACGATATGAACTATGTTAGAACAATTATAGAACATTCTTGGGCTTTAAACAAGTGTGTAGGCTTCAGGGAAGGCAAAAAGATCAGATTTTCCACTTAAAACTATCACTTTAGTTCTAGTGAAAACAGCTGGAGAGGGCCAGCATGGATGCTGGGACACTTAGGAGAAAAAGGCAAAGGAAATGGTGGCTTGATCTTGGGTGATGAAGACCAAAGGAAGTGGGTTGATTGAAAAGAAGGTTGGGGATTTAAATCGACAAGATTTGTTGATTGATGGGATCTGGGAGGGGCAAGGTAGACACCTAGGTTCAGGAGTGGTGTGACTCCATTGCCTGTTTCATTTGGTCTTGTGCTACACCTGTGATAAGTACCCATTGACTACTTGCTGTTTGATAGAGAACAGAAGCTAGAGGTGTTCATCCCACCAATCCTGGAAAGAGGAGCGATTCCAATTTGCATCACCTCACAGAGCTGGCACAGAAGGAAGAAGCAGGTGTGTGCCCCAGAGCAGAAGTGATTTTGTTGGCAAGGGAAGACATTAAACTGGGGCTTCAGCTCCATCTTGCTGACCTTATACAATATGTTCTCCTGAGCAGAGGGGAAGAAATAAGGTCATGGAATAAAGGCCAGACATGATGTAATTACAAACGTCTTCAGTTACCAGTTCTATTCTGGCTAAATGGCAATAATCAGAAAGTAAATTTGAAAAGCAAAGAACAATTTTCTTTTATCACAGTCCTATGTCTGAAACCTGGCTGAACCACAAGCCAAATTTTTTATTAAACTATGGTGTCTGTTGAATGCCTACTCTGTGTTCCCGGTACTGTGAATTTATGGCATTGAGCTTTTCTTGGGAGATAGGCATTGATCAAATATTCACACAAATAACATATAATTGCAAAGTGAGATGAGTGCTAGGAAGAAAAAAATGTATGCTACTATAAAAACATCTAAGGGAATTTTCGGTCCAGACTGTGGGACCAGGAATCTGAGCTTTAAAGAACAAGTTGGCACTGATCAGGTGAAAGGGACAGTGGATGCCTTATGGACAAGCAGTTCCTCCCCTTGCTCCAGAGAATCTTCCCATTAGAAAGGCAATGCAGTGAGGGTAGGGTAAGATAGTAGGAAGCTGTAAGTGAACTACTGTGCAGGATCAAGGCTACAAATAGTAGCTTCAACAGTAGCAAAACATGCTTAACAAGAACACCAGTGTGCCTTGCAAGGACTGAAATTATGACTTTTTTTTTTTTTTTTTTTTTTTTTTTTTGAG
This sequence comes from Papio anubis, assembly GCF_008728515.1. NCBI lineage: Eukaryota > Metazoa > Chordata > Mammalia > Primates > Cercopithecidae > Papio > Papio anubis. The sequence continues at coordinate 61,464,569 of NC_044977.1, forward strand.
AAAGTGTCTGCCTCTGTCACCCAGGCTGGAGCACAGTGGCACTATTACGGCTCCTTACAACCTCTGCCTCCTGGGCTCAAACCATCCTCCCACCTCAGCCTCCTGAGTAGTTGGGATTACAGGTGTGCACCACCATGCCTGGCTAATTGTTTTCTGTTTTTTTTGTTTTGTTTTGTTTTTTGGTAGAGACAGTGTTTCACCATGTTGCCCAGTTTGGTCTCAAACTCCTGGGCTCAAGCAATCTACCCACCTCAGCCTCCCAAAGTGCCAGGATTATGGGAGTGAGCCACAGCACCCAGCCTGACTTATTTTCTTAAGAGGGTACAACATGGGTGTCATGAGTGTTAATAATGAATAAAAGAAAATGTCAAACACCTTCATTCTGTAGCCTAAGGTAACACAGATATTTTCCCACCATGCTGTAAGCTTCCTGAGGAAGACTATGTCTCTTTGATACCTGACTCCCAGTCACCTAGCAAAATGTCTGACTTGTCTGTTAGGAAGTATTAAGTATTTCTATTTGAATTTATATTACTGAATTTTTATTACTATTTTAGGATGTGTGAAATTAATTGAAAATGTATCTTCTAAGGCTGCTAGAAGTCACTTCTCAAGTCCTTTGGGGTTTATTCTCCTTTTGAGGATTATAGTAGATATCCAGGTCTTGGATCATTTATTCAACAAATGTTTATTGAGCATTTGACATATGCCAGATACTATGCAAGGCATGTGGATATAATGTGGATATAATGTAACAGCTGAGACTGGAATGTGGATAAGTAATTATAATAAAATCTGGTGTGTCTTAACACACAAAGAAAGCAAAAGAGAAAGTTTCAAATTAGAGGTAGCCATTACTTTTTGTGATTTTAATATGCCTAAATTTTGATTACCAAGGTCTAGTTGAATAAATCCCCCAAGAGCATGGATCAAATTGCAGTTACCTGAGCCTATCAACTGTAACTGTATAAAGTACAAAAATACATTTTTAAAAATCACAGAATACAGCTGGGCACAGTGTCTTACGCCTGTAATCCCAGCATTTTGGGAGGCCAAGGCGAGTGGATCACCTGAGGTCAGGAGTTTGAGACCAGCCTGGCCAACATGGTGAAACCCAATCTCTACTAAAAATACAAAAATTAACCAGGAGTGGTGGTGTGCACCTGTAACCCCAGCTACTCAGAAGGCTGAGGCAGGAGAATTGCTTGATCCTGGGAGGTAGAGGTTGCAGTGAGCCGAGATTGCACCACTGCACTCCAGCCTGAACAACAGATCAAGACTCTGTCTCAAAAATAAATTAATTAATTAATTTAAAAATAAAATAAAAATAAAAATCACAGAACAGTTGTAATTTTTCCCATGATTGTACAGGTTCAGTCTGCATTGTCATTTTTATAGGCTGGCACTACTTTGCAAAGCAAGGAGTACCTGTACTGTGGTTTGTCTTTATTATAAACTTTTATATTGATGTGTAAAATATACAGGAAAATGCACACACAAGTCATAAGTGTACAACTTGATGAATGATCACAAAGTAAACACTTTTGCGTGACCCTACCAGCATGAAGCAGAACATTAGCTGCATCACAGATATCTCCCTTGTGGCCCCTCCCCAGGCGTAAGTCCTGTCTTGATTTTTAACAGCATAGATTAGTTTTGTCTGGTTTTGAAATTGATGTAAATAGAATCAGTAGGTACTCTTTTGTGTCTTTGTCACTCAACATATTTGTGAGAGTTGGCCACGTTGTTTTCTTTGGCAGTAGTTCATTTTTATTACTGTTCAAAATCCCATTGTGCAAATTTGCCACAGTTTTAAAAATCCGTTCTACTGTTGATGAACATTTATGCTGTTTCCTGCTTGGGGGCTATTATAAATAATGCTGGAATAAACATTCTAATACATCTCCTTTGGAACACATGTTCACACATTTCTCTGATTATGTACTTAAGAGTGAGATATATAGGTTATAGGTTAGGCACATGTTCATCTTTTAATAAATACTGCAATTGGTTTTCCAAGGTAATTGTACCAATTTTTACTCCCATCTGAAAAGCACAATTGCTCCACATTCTCACCAATATTTGATATAGTTAAGTGGTGTTTTGGTCACTTGTTTTGTTTTCAAATGTCATTCTGGTGCATTTATACTGATAACTCATTGTGGTTTTGTTTGCATTTCTCAATGACTAATAAAATTGAGAACTGTAAAAAATATACTTGCTGGCCACATGTATGTCATCTATTGAAAAGTGTCTGTTCCTGCCCTTTGCCCAGTTTTTACTGGGGTTGTTTCATTAGAGAAATGCAAATCAAAACCACAATGGGAGACCGACCATCTCACACCAGTCAGAATGGCTATTCTTAAAAAGTCAAAAAGTAACATATTGGCAAGGTTGTGGAGAAAAGAGACTGCTTATACAGTGTTGGTGGGAGTGTAAATTAGTTCAACCACTGTAGAAAGCAATGTGGCAATTTCTCAAAGAGCTAAAAACACAACAGCCATTTGACCCAGCTATCCCATCACGGGGTATATACCCAAAAGAATATGAATCATTCTGTCCTAAAGACACATGCATGCGAATGTTCATTGCAGCACTATTCACAATAGCAAAGACATGGAATCAGCCTAGATGCCCATTGATGACAGATTGAATAAAGAAAATGTGGTACATATATACCATGGAATACTATGCAGCTATAATAAAGAATGAGATCATATTTTTGTGGGTACATGGATGGTGCTGGAGGCCATTATCTTTAGCAAACTAATGCAGGAAAAGAAAACCAAATACCACATATTCTCACTTCTATGTGGGAGCTAAATGGTGAAAATGCATGGACACATGGAGGGGAACAACACACATTGGTGCTTACTGGAGGGTAGTGGATGGGACGCGGGAGAGAGTCAGAAGAAATAACTATTGAGTACTGGGCTTAGTGCCTGGGTAACAAAATAATCTGTACACCTAACCCTCATTACACGAGTTTGCCTGTGTAACAAATCTGCACATGAACCTCTGAACCTAAAATAAAAACTTTTTAAAAATTGAGTACTTTTAAACTTATTTATTGGTTATTTGCATTTACTTTTCTGTGAATTAACTTTCTATATATTTTGTCTTTTTAAATTAGGTTATCTGTCTTTTTCTTACATATTTATTGGAGTTATATTTTGTGGACAGAAGTTCTTTATTGACGATTTTTATCTTGATCACTTTACTAGGAGTGTCAGTCTTGTAAGACTTTTCTCAACCATCTTTTCACTGTTGATTCTATTGTTTATTGTTTTTCTAATTCATTTATTTCTGCATATTATTTACTTCTTTAGGGTATGTTAATTTGGTATACTTATACAATTTCTTAAAATTTTTATTTATGTAATTGATTTTCATTTTTCTTTTCTAACATAAATAAGGCTTATTTTATCATTCTACTCATGACTTTAATTGCATCTTACAGGTTTTTTTTATATTTGGTTTTTTATTATCATCCAGTTCAAAATATTCTCTAATTAGTACTGTGACTTCTTGTTTTACACATTGGCTTACAAGTAGAAGGCTTAACTACCAAACCTTTAGGGAGTTCCTCAGTATCTATATTACTGATTCCTAATTTAATTCTCCTCTGGTCAGAGGAAATACACTCTACAGTTTGAGTTCTTTGAAATGCATTGATATTTGCCTTATGCCCAACAATATTGTCAATTTTAGCATATGTTTAACAAATGTTAAAATAATGCATATTCTGCTGTTTGTTCTTTGTTTTGTTTTGTTTTAGCAATAATCTGGCCAGGAGTCATGGCTGATGCCTGTAATCCCAGCACTTTGGGAGGCCAAGGCAGGCAGATCATCTGAAGTCAGGAGTTTAAGACCAGCCTGGCCAACATGGCAGAACCCCATCTCTACTAAAAATACAAAAATTAGCTGGGTTTGGTGGTGCATACCTGTGATTCTAGCTACTCAGGAGGCTGAGGCACAAGAATCACTTGAGGCAGAGGTTATAGTGAGCCAAGATCATGCCACTGCACTCCAGCCTGGGTGACAGAGAGAGACTTCATCTTAAAAAAAAAACATAATCTGTATGACATTTAGATCAGTTTGTTGTGTTACTTAAATATTGTATACCTTACTTATTTGGGGATTGTTTGTCTTATTAGGTACCGATGAAAGTATGTTAAATTCTCCCACCATGGTTATGCTTTTTCTTCTTCTTCTTTGTTCCATCAATTTTGGCTCATCATTTTGAGGATGTTTTGTGTTGGGTGCCTACAGATCTATAATTCTCATAGTTTCCTAGTGGATAGACATTCTTATCATTATAAATGCTTCTCTTTGTCCCCAGTAATGCTGCTTCTTGTAAAGTCTGCTTTGTAATTAGTATTGCTATAGCACTTATTTTTCAGTATAGCTTTTTCTAAATTACATGTTATGTTATTTTTTTGCCATATTTTATTTTCAACCTTTTTGTATCTTTATATTTAAGGAATGCTTGTAGGCACCATAGGATTGAGTTTTTGAAATCCAATCAGGCCCTCTTATCTCTAATTTGGAGCAGTTATTCTATTTACCTTTAATGTCACTACTGAAGTATTTAAGTGTAGTCTCTTTGTTTTCCATTTGTCACACCAATTGTGCTACATTTTCTTTCCTTTCTGGCCTTTTATATAAAGTATTTTTTATATTAATTAACTTTTACTTCATTTCTTCCTGTGACTTTTTAGTCATAAATAGCTTTATTCTTCTTTTGGTGGTCACCCTAAATATCACAACACTCATATTGACTTACTAGAGTCTAATATAAATTAAGAGTTTTACCATTTATCACATTACACAAGAGTGCGTTACCCCCTCTAAACCTTTTTGTTTTTCATTGTGGCAAAATACACTTCTTCCTCATTTTTTGTACTATTGTTTTAAATGTAGTCAATTCTACATATATTCTAGACCCCGTAAGACATTGCACTTAGGGTTTTATTATACAGGCAACATTTCTTGGATTGATCCGCATATGTGTGCTTCCTGTTGCTCTTCATTTCCTTCTGAGAAAGGGAGAGCTTTGTGCTTCCTTCTGAGAAAGTTTCCTTCTCCTGGAAGAATTCCCCTTAGCAATTCCTCTAGTGCAGGCCTGGTAGTGACAAATGTCTGTGTTATTTTTCTAAGAGTGTATTTATTCACTTTCATTTTTTGGGTGTAGTTTTCTATGTTGATAGAATGTTTCTTTAAGCATTTTGAAAACGTCATTCCACTGCCTTTCAGCTTCTATTGCTTCTGTTGGGAAGTCAAATACAAGTGTTACTGTTCCTTCTTTGAAGATTATACTTAACTTTTTTCCTAGCTTTCTTCAAGATTTTTTTCTGTTTGGTTTTAAGCAGCTTTACTATGATACGCTTATGTATTTATCTTGTTTCAGGTTCCTAGCCATTCTTGAATCTATGCAGTTTCTAGCATTTCTTAATGTATTTTGTCTATTTGGGAAAATTCTCAGTCATTACCTTTTCAAATATTATTTCTGTCTCATTCTCTCTCCTTTCCTATTGTAACCCTAAAAACACATGTTAGATCTTTTCATTGTTTTCTGTATATCTCTTATGTTCTTTCCTGTATTCTCTATCTTTATTCTCTGTGTTTCAGTCTAGGCATTTTTATCTTACCTATCGTCTAGTTCACTAACCATTATCTTCTTATATCTAATCTCCTGTTAAACTTATGCTTTGAGATCTTAATTTCTGTAATTTTTTTTCTTTTGAGACAGAGCTCACTCTGTCACCCAGGCTGGAGAGCAGTGGCGCAATCTCAGCTCACTGCAACCTCTGCCTCCGGGGTTCCAGTGATTCTCCCACCTCAGCCTCCTGAGTAGCTGGGATTACAGGTGCCTACCACCACCGGCTAATTTTTGTATTTTTAGTAGAGGAGGGGTTTCACCATGTTGGCCAGGCTGCTCTCAAACTCCTGACCTCAGGTGATCCATACACCTCTGCTTCCCAGAGTGCTAGGATTACAGGCATCAGCCAGCCCACCCAGCCAGTTTCCGTAATTTTTCATTGTAAATTTTTATTTGATTCCTGTTCAGTTTTTAGTTCTCAACAAGATTTCTGATTTTTTTCTTTATGTTTGTAAACAGGTATTTTCCCCTGGTATGACTACTTATTTTGAATAAACATTGAATAGTGGTAAAGGCAATTTGAGGCATTTGTGTGATTTTGTATTTCTCCAGAGGAGAAGTAAGAAGGAGTCATAGAGCAAGTATCAAAGCTAAGGAACTTTCAGGAAAATATCTCAGTAAAAATGAAGATAAGAGTGTGATTCTAAAGTGATTTTTTAAGAAGACAGAAAAATGTAAGGTGGTACCTCAAAAACTCTTTTAAACAAAGCCTTATAAGGGTATTAAGAAAAAAATCTCACAGATGCTTTTTGCTAAATAATCACAATCAGACTCCTATGAATATTCATTTTATTATTTCATGCGGGTCCCACAGGGGTCCTGGGGTAGAGAAAGATAATTATTTCAAAGAGATTTGTGAGGTGGGCTTTTAATAGATGGGTTTGCAAATTTACATGCAGGAAGGCCATTATGCTTTTAAAGAAATTATATCAACTTGTTTTGAAAAGGACAAAGATAGAATTAATAGAGGCAGAAAGTAGAGTAAGAATGATACTCAGTTGCAAACACAGGCAATTTCTTCTGGATAGGGAAAGATGACTGAGAAGGTGAACCAAGAATCCAGAAGGAAAGTTAAGATTCCTGGAAAATAACAGAACCTTAGTTAAGAAACTGAAGCGTGTATCTGGTTGGATTCAAACTTGCTATGGGCCAGAAATTGCTTCTACCTCCTGTTTTCCTCTTTTTAAAATAGAAATACATAGAGTGGTTATCCTATACCCATCCACACTCATGTGTGGGGCAGAGAGCAAATAATTTATTTCTTCAGCTCATAGGTCTTCAAAATAAGAGGACTCACACTCAAGGAATAATACATAAGGACTCTCATCCACACTAGACCTAGTTTAGAAGACAAGGTCCTGGACTTCAAGTTGATATCAAAATAAGAGGAGACTTTGGGGACTTACGATGAAGAGAAGAGTATATTTTGCAAGTGGAAGGAATATAAAGAATTTGTATCCAGAGGGAAGACTGTTTGCTTCAAAGAATTATTTGATAATCTTTCCATTGAATGGTAGGTTCTATATCCTCTTCCTTTGAATCTGGGAAGGTTTGTGACTACTTAAACCAACAGATTTTAAAAGAGGTGGCACTATGCAAGTTCTGTGGTTAGGCCAGAAAAGCTACACTCCTCCATCCTGGCCCTGTTGGGACACTTACTCCGGGAGAAGCTAACTGCCATCTAAGAAGTTTGACTACTTTAATCCTACTGTGCTGGAGAGGCCCGTAGAGATGCTCTGGTCAGCAGTTTCAGCTAAGGCTCCCAGTCAATAGTAAGCATCAGCCCCTGGCTATGTGGACACACTATCTTGGATATACAGTCCAGTTGACCCAGTCCAATTGGTGGGTCTAGTCTCTGCCAACATCTGATTCCAATCATGTGAGAAATTCTAGAGCATCCCTTCTGAGCCCTTCCTGAATTCCTGACCCACAAAATGGTAAGCAAAAACTTTTGAATGGGTTTTAAGTCACTATGTTTTGAGATAATTTATTATGCAGCCATAGTAACCATTCACTAGGTGTGGGACCAGGAATCTATATTTTAACAAACGTCTGTAAATGATACTTTTACATTTAAAAACTCTAAAGTTTTTACAGCAGAGTGTCATGTGTACTGAATTGAGATTTTTTTCCACTTCGCCTTACCACCCTAGTAGAGACGGCGAACAAAGAAATCAAACCAACTTCTGTTTCTAGAAGTGAAACACAAACAATCCAATACCTGAATAAGGAATAATGTCGTGGCTAATGGGGAAGGCAACTCCCAGACTTGCCTCAATTCTTTGATTTAAGGTTCTGGGAAGAGATTGTTTTCTCTCATAGGCTGTACCCCATGCTGTTAGCTCCAAATATGTGGAGCATAAAAAAATGCTACTTCATTCTTTTTTTACTCCTCCTGCTTCCTTCGGCCAATGAGAGGGAAGAAAGTAGGGTTTGAGTCATTCATTATCCAAAAGCTCTATTGTGCCTGACTCTGAGGAAAAGGCTTATGTGAATGGCATTTAGCATTAAAATGGTCTTTCACATACATGAGAAGCTGAGTTATATTAGCATTTGCATGCAGAAAACTCAGTATTTTCATAATGCTTTATAATCATATGTTGGTTATTTACAATCCTTTGAATTGTGCAGTACAATCATTCATTAGTTCTTTCTAATGAACCTGCACACCTGGTAACTTTTAGCCCCAATCCTCATTGCTCTTATTTGCTTTTTGCCAGTCATTAAAGATAATAGGGATACACAGGAAAAAAGAGTGTGTTTGTCAGAGAGAGACCAAATGCAGGTGGTGATGAGATTTGAGTAATGCACCTGGGCTCATACATCTCCTTCCCTTTGGATTTTAAGGAGAAAAAAGATTGTAAGTCTTGAAGGTAGTGCTTCTTTTCTAAATCTCTAATTATCTGATCTAGTGCTGGTTTTCCTGAATGATAGAAAAGGAAACAAGATGGGTAACTGTGGATGCTAACAGTATCTATTATCTTCAATGTGATGTCCTTACAGGGAGAAATTTGCTCTATTTAACTTTCCATCTTGACAGACGTGAGTAGGACTCTATTTACCAAGCTGCTTAAATGCTCAGCAAACAACTTAGGTTCTTTTAATAACACCGATCATTTAATTTAACAACTCAGGTATAGTTCCATTGGTTTTCTTCTTTTTTCTTTTCCTTTTTTTCTTCCCTCTCAAGACATTTAGGCTGTCATAATCCTACAGAATGATATAGAACACATAAAATAAAAATGTGCATTGATGAAGGAATAAAATTTTTAACCAGTCCACATTTTTAGAAACAACCCTTTACTATCTATTACACTGATACCGAAAATAATTAAACATCATCTTGTGAGTAAGATAATTTCTATGACATTTCTCCTCTGTGTTTACATTCAAAACAGTGTAACAGATGAGAAACAAAGTTCAGGTAATAATTCCAATTGTAGAACTTCTATTTTAAAATCTTATCCTCTATTTTTCTGATTGTTAAATAGTGTCCTACATAGTTAAAGCATTAAGAAATAACTGGCTTTGTTAATTAGTTATTAAACAATAAAAAGAGGAGGATTTCAGCTTTGGGGAATTTTTTCCTTAACTTGTCACTTTCCTGTTAATAATTTGTCCACAATTTTCAGATCATGGAGCTACTTAGTGTACTTAGTGGATTCCAAGAAACATAAAAAATCTGCCCACATGTGTGAAGCTATTTTGAAAAAAACATTATTTGCTCTTCTTCCCAACTGAGATTTTTGGTTTGCACCTGTAAATATCTATTTGGATCTTGCACAAAAATAGAAAGAGAAAATGAGAGAATAATTATGTTTTGTATAGACTAATTAAAATATTAGAAAAGAATTCCACATTCACAGAAAGGGTGTGATATTTGGAAAATGCCCATAAGAAGATTATAAGGAAAGGGAAATTGGATCAGTGATAAATAGTTAACACTACCTGATTCTAGACCCATAGTATACAGTAGCACAGTGTAGAAGAAAGTCCCCTGGACTGGGAATCAGGATACCTGATTCTACCTAAGTCTGGTTGATTGGCTTTGGACAAAGCACTTCAACTCCCTGAACATCGAAATCCTTATTATAAAACTATCAATTTGAACCATATGATCTGTTCAGTGGATCCTTATAATGTTGATCTTAAGAAATGAAAGTTTAGCTACATAATTATTTTATTTGCAGAACATTTTATAAATATTTATAGAGAAAGGAACTGGTGTAATTTGGATAACCAGACTGATGCCAGCTGAAAATGAAACCTTAAGGATGTGACTAAACAATCTATTGTAATGGGTAGTAATTTTCTATTCATCTCTCAATTACCCTTGGATAGATATGAAACCCAAGCTCACTGCCATGATTAAGATGAGAGACAGGATTTCATTTATTGTTATGACCTAATAACGAATGTCATAACAAAGTATACAGCTTTTTTCTTGTCTATTCATCTGTTGTTGGAGATTTAGGTTGATTCCTTATATTAGCTATTTTGAGTAGTGCTGCAATAAACATGGGAGTAGAGGTATTCCTTTAACATTCTGATTCTCTTTACTTTGAGTAAATACCCAGTAGTGGGATTCCTGGATTTTATGGTAGTTCTGTTTTTAATTTTTTGAGGAAACTTTATACTTTTTTCCATAATGGTCGCATTAATTTACATTCCCACCAACAATGTATAAGAGTTCCCTTTTCTTCTCATCCTCACCAGCATGTGTTATTTTTTGGTTTTTTGATGATAGCCATGCTAATTTGGGTGAGTTAGGATCTTGTGGTTTTGATTCGCATTTCCCTGCTGATTAGTGATGTTGAATATTTTTTCATATATTTGTCAGCCGTTTGGATGTTGTCTTTTGAGAAATATCTGTTCAGTTCATTTGCCCACTTTTTAATTGCATTATTTGTATTTTCACTGTTTTGTTGTTTGAGTTCTTTGTATATTCTGGATATTAGTCCCTTGTCAGATGAATACTTTGCAAATGTTTTCTCCCATTCTACAGGTTGTCTCTTCACTTTGTTGATTGTTTTCATTGAAAAAATAGAGTAGAATTGTGAGTATTAGAAGCTGGAAATGGTAGGAGGCAGGGGAGAGTGAAGAGAAGTTGGTTAACAGTTACAAAATTACACCTAGATATAAGAAATGAGTTCTGGTGCTTTACAGCACTCTAGAGTGAATATGGTTAAACTATAATTCCTTGTATATATTCAGAAAGATAGAAGATTTTGAATGTTGTCAGTACAAAAAATGATAAATATTTGAGGTGATGGATATGCTAATTACCCTGATTTGATCATTACACATGGTATACATGTATGAAAATACTATTCTGTAGCCCATAAATATGTATAATTATTATGTGTCAACTAAAAAGGGAAAAGATAAATACATTTTTAAAAAGTGATAGGGACATTTGGTAAGCAGGTTGTTGTACAAGCTGCTATAGTTACCGATCTAATTCATCTGTATAGTGAAACTGTACATACTTAGGCTCCTCAAAGTTTAGAACTCAGACATATAGAATGTAATTGATACTTCTGATGAAAATAAGCCTATATAAGAATCAGTAGTATAAGAAAATGTATTTATAAAGGGAATATTTACATTAAGAAAACAAGCTTTTGATGTACTTTATCTATTTGCTTAGCCATAATGATAAACCATTTTTGACTATATCTTTATTCAATGTGTTCAAATAGAATGGAAGTTCTGCTGAAACAGGTTCCATGATGGTTTTGTTCATTGGTGCATCCTCAGCACCTAGAAAAATGCTTGACTTGCATTAATATACTGGGAAGGATTAATTCTGCATTTCTTCTTTAACATTACAATTCAAATTTATTAAAATAATAACATAGTAAAAATTAGTTTTATATAGGTATTAAAATGAAAAAAATAAGTTATCTACCCCTCCATCCATGCTTCATGGAAAATAGGATTCTTAGCACTTTTATGTCTTTCTATAAAAATTATATGTAAATATCAGCAAATGTGCTTACATACAATACATATATGTGTTTATATGCTTCTATATGTGTATACTGATATGCAGCTATTTATATCCTGTTCAAAAGTAGCTTTCATGTAGTTACAGTTTGCTTTCATGTCTTAGAGCACTTTCCATAAGAGTATATAAAGATCTAACCTATCCTTTGTGATGGTGGCAGAGAAATCCAATAGCATGGGTATACTATAATGCAGCAGTCCCCAACCTTTTTGGTACCAGGGACTGGTTTTGGGGAAGAAAATTTTTCCTTGGATGTGGCGGGGAGTGGGGGGGTGTGCAGTAGGAGGGTGAGGGTCTGGTAGGGAATGGTTTTGGGATGATTCAAGTGTATTACATTTTTGAGCACTTTATTTCCATTATTATTACATTAGAATATATAATGAAATAATTATAAAACTCACCATAATATAGAATCAGTGGGCGCCCTGAGCTTGTTTTCCTACAACTATACTGTCCCATCTGGGGGTAATGGGAGACAGTTACAGATCATCAAGCATTAGATTCTCATAAGGAGCACACAACCTACATCTCTCTCATGCGCAGTTCATAACAGGATTCGCGCTCCTATGAGAATCTAATGCCACCTCTGCTCTGACAGGAGGCAGAGCTTAGGTGTAAGGCAAATGATGGGAACAGCTGTAAATACCAATGAAACTTTCTTCGTGCACATGCCACTCACCTCCTGCTGTGTGACCCGTTTCCTAACAGACCATGGAAGGGTACCATTGAAAGTTGGGGATTCCTGCTATAATGTATTAAATATTTCAGACTCATTAAGTTTTTGAATTAACAGAAAACTGGAAACATTGTACTAAATATCTTTATATAGTTATATTTGTAAATACGAGGATACATTTCTAGCAGTGAACTTTTTGAGTCAAATGATATAAATTTAAAATTGTGTTAGATATTGTTGAAGTGCCCAGAAAAAAAATGCCCAGACAATTGTTAAATTGTCCAAAAAAGTGTTAACAATTTATACTGTCTGAAAATGTCAATTTCTTTTTTAAAAAACATAAATATTTGTATTTCAATTTGTTTTTGAGGAACAGGTGGTGTTTGGTTACATGTATAAGTTTTTTAGTGGTGATTTCTGGGATTTTGGTGCACCCATCACCCGAGCAGTGTACACTGTACCCAGTGTGTAGTCTTTTATCCCTTACCCACCTCCTGCCCTTTACCTCAAGTCCCCAAAGTCCATTGTATCATTCTTAAGCCTTTGCATCCTCATAGCTTAGTTCCCACTTATCAGTGAGAACATATGATGTTTGGTTTTCTATTCCTGAGTTACTTCACTCAAAATAATGGTCTCCAATATCATCCAGGTTGCTGCAATTGCCTTTATTTCATTTCTTTTTATGGCTGAGTAATATTCCATGGTATATATACACCACATTTTCTTTATCCACTCATTAATTAATTGGCATTTGGGCTGGTTCCATATTTTTGCAAGTGCAAATTGTGCTGCTATAAACATGCATGTGCAAGTATCTTTTTCATATGATAACTTCTTTTCCTCTGGGTAGATACCCAGTAGTGGGATTGTTGGATCAAATGGTAGACCTACTTTTAGTCTTTTAAGGATTCTCCACACTGTTTTCCATAGTGGTTTTACTAGTTTACATTCCTACCAACAGTGTAAAAGTGTCCCCTTTCAACTACATGCATGCCAACAACTATTTTTTTTAATAGTTATTCTTGCAGGAGTAAGGTGGTATTGCATTGTGGTTGTGATTTGCAGTTCCCTAATAATTAGTCATGTTGAGCAGTTTTTTGTATGTTTGTTGGACATTTGTATATTTTTTAAGAATTGTGTATTCATGTCCTTTGCCCACTTTTTGATGAAAAAAAAATTTTTTTTTTCTTGCTGATTTGTTTGCGTTCCTTGTAGATTCTGGGTATTTGTCCATTGTCAGATGTATAGATTGCAAAGATTTTCTCCTATTCTGTGGGTTGTCTGTTTACTCTGCTTATTGTTTCTTTTGCTCTGCAGAAGCTTTTTAGTTTAATTAAGTTCCATCTGTTTATCTTTGTTTTTGTTGCATTTGCTTTTGGGTTCTTGGTTATGAAGTCTTTGCCCAAGCCAATGCCTAGAAGGAATTTTCTTTGTTATCTTCTAGGATTTTTATGGTTTCAGGTCTTTAAGTCTTTGATCCATCTTGAGTTGATTTTTGTGTAAGTTGAGAGATGAGGATCCAGCTTTATTCTTCTACATGTGGCTTGCCAGTTATCCCAGCACCATTTGTTGAATAGAATGTTCTTTTGCCACTTTACTTTTTTGTTTGCTTTGTCGAAGATCACTTAGCTGTTAAGTTTTGGCTTTATTTCTGGGTTCTCTATTCTGTTCCACTGGTATATGTGCCCATTTTTATACCAGTACTATGCTGTTTATGTAACTATGGCATTATTATATAGTTTGAAGTCCAATAATGTGATGTCTCCAGATTTGCTCAAGACCGAGCAAGACTTCTTGTTCAGTCTTGCTTTGGTTATGCAGGCTCTTTTTTGGTTCCCTATGAATTTTAAGATTGCTTTTTGTAATCCTGTGAAGAATGATAGTGGTATTTTGATGGGAATTGCATTGAATTTGTAGATTGCTTTGGGAAGTATGGCCATTTTCACAATATTGATTCTACCCATCCATGAGCAAGGGATGTGTTTCCATTTGTTAGTGTCATCTATAATTTCTTTCAGCAGTGATTTGTAGTTTTTCTTTAAGAGGTCTTTCACCTCCTTGGTTAGGTATATTCCTAAGTGTCCCTCTTTTTTTTTTTTTTTTTTTTTTGCAGCTATTGTAAAAGGGGTTGAGTTCTTTATTTGATTCTTAGCTTGGTTGCTATTAGTGTATAGCAGAACTACTGACTTGTGTACATTAATTTTGTGTCCTGAAACTCTGCTGAATTCATTTATCATTTATTTCTAGGTGCTCTTTGGATGATTCTTTAGCGTTTTCTAGATATACAATCATATCATGGGCAAACAGTGACGGTCCGACTTCCTCTTTACCAATTTGGATGTCCTTTCTTTGTCTTGTCTGCTTGATCTGGCTAGAACTTCCAGTATTGTGTTGAATAGAAGGGGTGAAAGTGGGCATCCTTGACTTGTTCCAGTTCTCATAGGGAATGCTTTCAACTTTTTCCCATTAGGTATTATATTGGCTATGGGTTTGTCACAGGTGACATAGATATTTGTTATGTCCTCTCCTAGTTTTGGTATTAGGGTGATACTGTCTTCATAAATGATTTAGAGAGGATTCCCTCTTTCTCTGTATTTTGGAATAGTGTCAGTAGGATTGGTACCAATTCTTCTTTGAATGTCTGATAGAATTCAGCTGTCAATCGCTCTGGTCCTGAACTTTTTTTGATCAGCAATTTTTTAATTACAATTTCAATCTCGCTGCTTGTTATTGGTTTCTTCAGTGTTTCTATTTCTTCCTAGTTTAATCTAGGAGGCTTGTATGTTTCCAGGAATTTATCCATCTCTTCTAGATTTTCTAGGTTATGCATGTAAACGTGTTCATAGTAGCCTTGAATGATCTTGTGTATTTCTGTCATATCTGTTGCAGTATCTCTCATTTCATTTCTAATTGATCTTATTTGGATCATCTCTCTTCTTTTCTTGGTTAATCTCACTAATGGTTTATCAATGGTATTTGTCTTTTCAAAGAACCAGCTTTTTGTTTCATTTATCTTTTGTGTTTTTTTGTTTGTTTCAGTTTTGTTTAATTCTGCTCTGATCTTTGTTATTTCTTTTCTTCTGCTGGGCTTGAGTTTGATTTGTTCTTGTTTCTCTGGTTCCTTGAGGTGTGACCTTAGATTGTCTATTTGTGCTCTTTCAGACTTTTCGATATAGGCATTCAATGCTATGAATTTTCCTCCTACCACCACTTTTGCTGTATCCCTGAGGTTTTGATAGGTTGTGTCACTATTGTCGTTCAGTTCACAGAATTTTTTAACTTCCATCTTTATTTCATTGTTGACACAAAGATCACTGAGGAGCAGGTTACTTAATTTCCATGTATTTGCATGATTTTGACGATTCCTTTTGGACTTGATTTCCAGTTCTATTCCACTGTGGTCTGAGAGTACTTGATACAATTTCGATTTTCTTAAATTTACTGAAACTTGGTTTGTTGACTATCATATGGTCTGTCTTGGAGAATGTTACATGTGCTGATAAATAAAATGCATATTCTGCAGTTGTTGGGTAGAATGTCCTGTAAATATCTATTAAGTCCATGTGTTCTAGGGTATAGTTTAAGTTCACTGTCTCTTTGTTGACTTTCTGGGGTTTTTTTGTTTGTTTGTTTTTTACTTTAAGTTCTGGGGTACAAGTGCAGAACATGCAGGTTTGTTACCTAGGTATACACGTGCCATGGTGGTTTGCTGCACCCATCAGCCCATCATCTACATTAGGTATTTCTCCTAATGCTATCCCTCTCCTAGCCCCCCACCCCCTGACAGGCCCCAGTGTGTGATGTTCCCCTCCTTGTTTCCATGTGTTCTCATTGTTCAACTCCCACTTATGAGTAAGAACATGCAGTGTTTGGTTTTCTGTTCTTGTGTTAGTTTGCTGAGAATGGTGGTTTCCAGCTTCATCCATGTCCCTGCAAAGGACATGAACTCATAATTTTTTATAGCTGCATAGTATTCCATGGTGTATATGTGCCACATTTTCTTTATCCAGTCTATCATTGATGGGCATTTGGGATGGTTCCAAGTCTTTGCTATTGTAAACAGTGCTGCAATAAACATATGTGTACATGCGTATTTATAGTAGAATGATTTGTAATCCTTCGGCTATATACCCAGTAATGGGATTGCTGGGTCAAATGGCATTTCTAGTTCTAGATCCTTGAGGAATCGCCACACTGTCTTCCACAATGGTTGAACTAATTTACACTCCCACCAACAGTGTAAAAGCATTCCTGTTTCTCTGCATCCTCTCCAGCATCTGTTGTTTCCTGACTTTTTAATGATCACCATTCTAACTGGCGTGAGATGGTATCTCATTATGGTTTTGATTTGCATTTCTCTAATGACAAGTGATGATGAGCTTTTTTTCATATGTTTGTTGGCTGCATAAATATCTTCTTTTGAGAAGTATCTGTTCATATCCTTTGCCCACTTTTTGATGGGGTTGTTTTTTTCTTGTAAATTTAAGTTTTTATAGATTCTGGATATTAGCCCTTTGTCAGATGGATAGATTGCAAAAATTTTCTCCCATTCTGTAGGTTGCCTGTTCACTCTGATGATAGTTTGTTTTGCTGTGCAGAAGCTCTTTAGTTTAATTAGATCCCAATTGTCAATTTTGGCTTTTGTTGCCATTGCTTTTGGTGTTCTAGTCACGAAGTCTTTGCCCATGCCTATGTCCTAAATGGTATTGCCTAGGTTTTGTTCTTGGGTTTTTATGGTTTTAGGTCTTATGTTTAAGACTTTAATCCAACCTGAGTTAATTTTTGTATAAGGTGTAAGGAAGGCTTCCAGTTTCAGTTTTCTGCATATGGCTAGCCAGTTTTCCCAACACCACTTATTAAATAGGGAATCCTTTCCCCATTGCTTGTTTTTGCCAGGTTTGTCAAAGATCAGATGGTTGTAGATGTGTGGCGTTATTTCTGAGGCCTCTGTTCTGTTCCATTGGTCTATACATCTGTTTTGGTACCAGTACCATGATGTTTTGGTTACTGTACCATTGTAGTATAGTTTGAAGTCAGGCAGCGTGATGGCTACAGCATTGTTCTTTTTGCTTAGGATTGTCTTCACTATGCTGGCTCTTTTTTGGTTCCATATGAACTTTAGTTTTTTAAATTCTGTGAAGGAAGTCAATGGTAAGTTGATAGGGATAGCATTGAATCTATAAATTACTTTGGGAAGTATGGCCATTTTCACGATATTGATTCTTGCTATCCATGAACATGGAATGTTTTTCCATTTATTTGTGTCCTCTCTTATTTCCTTGAGCAGTGGTTTGTAGTTCTCCTTGAAGAGGTCCTTTATATCCCTTGTAAGTTTTATTTCTAGGTATTTTATTCTCTTTGTAGCAATTGTGAATGGGAATTCACTCATAATTTGGCTCTCTGTCTGTTTTTGGTGTATAGGAATGCTTGTGATTTTTGCACATTGATTTTGTGTCCTAAGATTTTGCTGAAGTTGCTTATCAGCTTAAGGAGATTTTGGGCTGAGACAATGGAGTTTTCTAAATATACAATTATGTCTTCCACAAAGAGAGACAATTTGTCTTCCTCTTTTCCTATTTGAATACACTTTATTTCTTTCTCTTGCCTGATTGCCCTGGCCAGATCTTCTGATACTGTGTTGAATAGGAGTGGTGAGAGAGGGCATCCTTGTCTTGTGCTGGTTTTCAGAGGCAATGCTTCCAGTTTTTGCCCGTTCAGTATGATATTGGCTGTGGATTTGTTATAAATAACTCACATTATTTTGAGACACATTCCATCAATACCTAGTTTATTGCGAGTTTTTAGCATGAAGGGCTGTTGAATTTTGTTGAAGGCCTTTTCTGCATCTATTGAGATAATCATGTGGTTTTTGTCATTGGTTCTGTTTATGTATGGATTACTTTTATTGATTTGTGTATGTTGAACCAGCCCTGCTCCCAGGGATGAAGCTGACTTGATCATGTTGGATAAGCTTTTTGCTATGCTGCTGGATTCAGTTTGCCAGTATTTTATTGAGGATTTTTGCATCGATGTTCATCAAGGATATTGGCCTGAAATTTTCTTTTTTTGTTGTGTCTCTGCCAGGCTTTGGTATCAGGATGATGCTGGCCTCATATAATGAGTTAGGGAGGACTCACTCTTTTTCTATTGTTTGGAATAGTTTCAGAAGGAATCGTACCAGCTCTTCTTTGTACCTCTGGTAGAATTCGGCTGTGAATCTGTCTGGTCCTGGACTTTTTTTGATGGGTAGGCTATTAATTACTACCTCAATTTCAGAACTTGTAATTCATCTATTCAGGGATTGGACTTCTTCCTGGTTTAGACTTGGGAGATTGTATATGTCCAGGAATTTATCCATTTCTTCTGTATTTTCTAGTTTATTTGTGTAGAGGTGTTTATAGTATTCTGTGATGGTAGTCTGCATTTCTGTGGGATCAGTGGTGATATCACCTTTATCATTTTTTATTGCATCTATTTGATTCTTCTCTCTTTTCTTTTTTATTAGTCTGGCTAGCAGTGTCTCTATTTTGTTGATCTTTTCAAAAAACCAACTCCTGGATTCATTGATTTTTTGAAAGGTTTTTCATGTCTCTACTCCTTCAGTTCTGCTCTGATCTTAGTTATTTCTTGTCTTCTGCTAGCTTTTGAACTTGTTTGCTCTTGCTTCTCTAGTTCTTTTAATTGTGATGTTAGGATGTCAATTTTATATCTTTCTTGCTTTCTCTTGTGGGCACTTAGTGCTATAAATTTCCCCCTAAACAGTGCTTTAAATGTGTCCCAGAGATTCTGGTACATTATGTCTTTGTTCTCATTGGTTTCAAAGAACATCTTTATTTCTGCCTTCATTTTGTTATTTACCCAGTAGTCCTATTCAGGAGCAGGTTGTTCAGTTTCCATGTACTTGTGTGGTTTTGAGTGAGTTTCTTTAATCCCAGGTTCTAATTTGGTTACACTATGGTCTGAGAGACTGTTTGTTACAATTTCCTTTCTTTTGCATTTGCTGAGGAGTGTTTTACTTCCAATTCTGTGGTCAGTTTTAGAATAAGTGCAATGTGCTGCTGAGAAGAATGTATATTATGTTGATTTGGGGTGGAGAGTTCTGTACATGTCTATTAGGTCCACTTGGTCCAGAGCTGAGAACTGTAGACCAGAGCTGTTCCTATTTGGTCATCTTGCCAGCAATCCCCGACTTTCTGTTTTAATAACCTGTCTAGTGCTGTCAGTGGAGTATTGAAGTCCCCCACTTTTATTGTGTTGCTGTCTATCTCATTTCTTAGATCTGGTAGTAATCGTTTTATAGATTTGGGACCTCCAGTGTTCAGTTCATATATATTTATGATTGTGATATTTTCCTTTGGGACTAGTCCTTTTATCATTATATAATTTCCCTCTTTGTCTTGTTTAACTGTTGTTGCTTTAAAGTCTGTTTTGTCTGATGTAAGAGTAGCTACTCCCACTCACTTTTGGTGTCCATTTGCATGGAATACCTTTTTCCATCTTTTTGCCTGAAGCTTATGTGAGTCCTTATGTGTTGAAGACAGCAGATATTTGACTGGTGAATTCTTATCCATTCTGACATTCTGTATCTTTTAAGTAGAGCATGTAGGCCACTTACTTTCAACATTAGTACTGAGAAGTGAGGTACTATTCCATTCGTCATGCTAGTTGTTGCCTGAATACATTGGGTTTTTTGGTAGTGACGAATCCTCTCAGAATTTGTTTGTCTGGAAATAAAAAACTATCTTACTTTCATTTATGAAGCTTAGTTTCACTGGATACAAAATTCTTGGTAGATAATTGTTCTGTTTAAGAAAGCTAAAGATAGGACCCTAACCCCTTCTAGCTTGTAAGGTTTCTGCTGAGAAATCTGCTGTTAATCTGATGAGTTTTTCTTTATAGGTTACCTGATGCTTTTGCTTCACAGCTCTTAAGATTCTTCTCTTCGTCTCGACTTCATGATGACTATGTGCTTAGGTAATGATCTTTTTTGATAAATTTCCCAGGCATTCTTTGAGCTTGTTTTGTTTGGATGTCTAAATCTCCAGCAAGATTGGGGAATTTTTCCTTGATTATTCCCTCAAATATGTTTTCCAAACTTTTAGATTTCTCTTTTTCCTCTGGAACACCAGATATTTTTAGGTTTGCTTATTTAATATAATCCCAAACTTCTTGGAGGCTTTGTTCATTTTTTAATTCTTTTTTCTTCATCTGTGTTGGATTAGGTTAATTCAAAAGCATTTTTTCAAGTTCTGAAGATCTTTCTTCTACTTGTGTGATTCTATTGCTAAGAATTTCCAGTGTTATTTTGCATTTCTCTAAGTATGTCCTTCAGTTCCAGAAGTTGTGATTGTTTTTTACTTATGCTATTTATTTCTCCGGAGATTTTCCGCATCCATATCCTGTATCTACTTTTTTTCTTTAAGTTGGTATTCACCTTTCTCTGGTGCCTCTTCGAGTAGCCTAATAATCCACCTTCTGGATTCTTTTTCTGGCAATTCAGAGATTTCTTCTTGGTTTGGCTCCATTGCTGGTGAGCTAGTGTGATCTTTTGGGGTATTAAAGAACCTTGTTTTGTGATATTACCAGAATTGTTTTTCTGGTTCCTTCTCATTTGGCTAAACTATGTCACAGGGAAGATCTGGGGCTCAAGGGATGTTGCTCAGATTCTTTTGTCCCGTGGGGTGCTCCTTTGATGTGGTGCTCTTCCCTTTCCCCTAGGGATGGGGCTTCCTGAGAGCTGAACTGCAGTAATTATTTCTCTTCTGGGTCTAGTCACTCAAGCAGAGCTGTTATGCTCCAGGCTGGTACTGAGGAGTGTCTGCAGAGTGCTGTGATGTGATCCATCTTCAGGTCTCTCAGCTATGGATACCAGCACCTACTCTGATGAAGGTAGCAGGAGAGTAAAGTGGACTC
Source organism: Papio anubis (assembly GCF_008728515.1). NCBI lineage: Eukaryota > Metazoa > Chordata > Mammalia > Primates > Cercopithecidae > Papio > Papio anubis. Next base: position 61,485,830 of record NC_044977.1, read on the forward strand.
TCCGAGGGTCCTTGGTTGTAGTTTTGTTTAGTGCACTGGTTTTGTGTTGGTTGGCCTCCAGCCAGGACGTAGAGCTTTCAAGAGAGCATCAACTGAGGTAGTATAGGAAGGATTCAAACTGGCCCTAGGGTCACGTGGATAAGTATTCAGGTTTCTCAGGTGGTCGGTGGGGTCATAGAGTTCACAAGAGATTATGTCCTTTATCTTTGGCTTCCAGGCAAGTAGAGTAAGACCATCAGGTAGGGGTAGGGTTAGGCATGTCTGAGCTCAGACTCTTGTTGGGCGGGGCTTGCTGCAGCTGCTGTGGGAGATGGTGGTATGTTTCTTAGGCCATTGGAGTTACGTTTGAGAGGGATTATGGGCACCTCGTGGAATGAAAGAATCTGTCTTCTGCTGCATCACAGAGGTTACAAGGGAAGTGGGGGAAAGCCAGCAGTGAGAGGCCTCACCCAGCTCCCGCACAGCCCAAAAGGCCAGTCTCACTCTCACCATGTCCCTACAACAGCACCAAGTTTATTTCCAGGCAGCCAGTGAGCAGGGCTAAGAACCTGCCCCAGGCTACAAGCCTCCCCACGGGGAAAGCTAGCAGGAATTTCAGTTTGGGTGCCTTTCTGCCTGCCACAGTTTCTGTACTTGTATCTGTACTCCCTATTCACCCTCTCCCCCAGGTTCTGTCCAGGAAACTTTGCGTTCAAGTGGAATTGTTACAAAGTTCAGCTGAAAATTTTCTTCTCCCTGTGGTCTTTTCCCAATTCCACTTGCCCTCCCCAAGGACCCCTGTGAGACAAAGTCAGGAATGGCTTCCCTGGGGACGGTGCGTGCCTACAGGGCTTTTCCCACTGTTTCCTCTACCCCTATATTTCATGGTCTAAAAATTTGTCTCAGCTCCAGGAAAGGTCAAATCCTTCTTTTGTGATCTGGACCTTCAGTTTCCCCAGTGAGGATGTGTATGTGTTCAGAGGGGGAAGCTGCTTCCTTCAAAGGGTCTGTGGATTCTCTCAGCTTTCCTGGTATGTTGCTGTGGAAGTTCTTGGAGCAAAAGTTCACGAGTCTCCACATGCTGCTCTGTCTGTCCGAGTTGGTGCTGTAAATTATTCCTGCCTCCTATCTGCCATTTTTCTCGGTATTAATTGAAAATGCCTATTTCTTTATAGTTTTATCAACTCCAGAATTCATCAGTATTTGAATATTTGCTAGTCTGATATTTAAAAGGAATAACTTCTACACATTTCTGAAGTTGTGAGTTTGTTTCTGTTGGTTTGCTGTTACCCTTTTCTCCCCTATTTCTTGATCATAGTGGCTTGTTTCCCTATAGGCTTATTTGAACATGTTGCCAATAGAAATTAATTTGTGAGCATTCTTTGTGGTGTAGGTTTAAGTGTTTTCATCCACAGAGCCTTTGTGTTGCTACTTTTAGGTACCAATAGGCACTTATTGTCAGGGCCTACATTTACCTAAAGTCTTCATGAATTTGCAGGACTACAAAGGTTATGTGAATTTTGCTACGTAATCGCTTATTGGTCTACCTGTAGCCTTGAATTTTTGGGGGAGTGGTTTCTACACAATAAATACTCCTTTCCTTATCCACTTGTTCAAGGCAACTTTCCTTTAAGTCAGCTGGGGGGGATTTTTACAGGTTTACTTCAATTCACTTTTACCTGAGTGAATTTCCCTTGGGGAAATTGAACTTATTACACTGAGCTTTGATCACTGTACTATAAATCCTGTAATACTGTCACAACTTAAGCTCTATTGCTCTCATTTGACAAAAACATCAGACTAACATGATTTTAGTGTTCTTCTCACCTCCTTGGATTCATGCCTTTGTACTTTCTTCAGATCTAATTTCCAGTTTTCAAATTCTCTTCACTTGCTACCTCATTGCCACATGCTCAGCTTCCTGTCATTGGCATGCTCCTGCCTCTGTGGGTGCCTTCACCCCTACAACGCATATTTTGCCTTCCACCACTCTTTCTGTTGCTTCTACCTCCTCTTTTTTGTAGTAATTATTTTTGCTTGATAGTTTTCTAATAACTTTTCCTATTTACTAAATACTAAAATGCTTATAAACAATGTATTTATACTGGAATTTTCATATATGAGATATTCGATATTTTTAAAAATATACTGTCTGTTTTTTCTGCTGAGAAAAAATATAACATTGAGTTATTTTTCATCATTTAAATTATGTGTGAGATTGACCATATTTCTATTAATTCGTTGGCTATTTGTAGTCTTTTTCAATGACATCCCATTTTTAAGTTTCTCATTTGTTCATTGGGTTGTTTTCCTTTTTTATATATTTTTTAAATTTATTTTTTGTTTTGTATATTTAAGGTGTACAAGATGATGTTTTGATATACATATGAAATGGTTACTGTAGTCATGCAAATTAATATATCTAACACTTCACATAGTTACCTTCTGCCCATTTTTAAGCCAGGTTATTTGGGGTTTTTTGCTACTGAGTTATGTGAGCTATTTATATATTTTGGGTATAAATACCTTATCAATTATATGGTTTAAAAATATTGTTTTCCATTCTTTAGGCTGCCTTTTCATTTTGTTTATTGTTTCCTTTGCTGTGCAGAAGCTTTTTAATTGGATACAGTCCCATTTATTTACTTTTGCTTTTGTTGCCTGTGGGTTTTTAAATTATTGATTTCTAGTTTTATACCACTGTCGTTAGAAAATATACTTGAGTTGATTTCAATCTTTATAAATTTCTTAAGACTTGTTTTGTGTTCTAACATGTGATTTATCCTGCAGTATGTTTCATATGCACTTGAGAAAACTATGTATTCTGCTGCCAATGGATTAAATGTTCTATATATGTCTGCAAGGTCCATTTAGTCAAAAGTGTAGCTTAAGTCAAATTTTTCATTTTTGATTTTCTGTCTGGATGATCTGTCCATTGCTGAAAGTGGGGCACTGACATCGCCTACTATTATTATATTGCCCTATATTTCCCCTTTAGATCTATAAACGTATGCTTTGTATATTTCAGTGTTTTGATGTTGCCTGCATATACATTGACAGTTGATATGTCTTCTTCATGAATTGACTCCTTCTTTGTCTCTTGTGACACTTTTTGTTGTAAAGTATATTTTTTTCAGATATTAGTGTAGCTACTCCTGCTCTTTTCTGGTTTCTATTTATATGTAATCTGTTTTTCCATCCCTTCTCTTTCAGTCTATGTATGTCCTTAAAGGTGAAATTTACCTTGTTGGCAGAATATGGTTGGGTCTTGTTTTGTTATTTATCTAGCTACTCTGTGTCTTTAGATTAACATACTTAGTCCATTTACATTTAAAGTAATAATTGATAGGCAAAGATATACTATTGCCATCTTATTAATTTTTTTGGTCGCTTTTGTAGATCCTTTGTTTCTTTCTTCCTCTCCTGCTGTCTTCCTTTGTGATTTGGTGATTTTCTGTAGTGGTATGCTTTTATTCCTTTATTGTTTTCACTTTTGTATATGCTATAGGTTTTTGCTTTGTGGTTACCATGGTGCTTATGTAAAACATCTTTTGGCTACACAAGACCATTTTAAGCTAGTAACAACTCTGACTGCATACAAAGGGTCTACACTTTTACTGCTTCCCCAATTTTACATCTTTGATTTCATAGTCTACATCTTTTTATATTGTGTATACATTCATAAATTAATATTAACACAGTTGTTTTTAATGCTTTTGTCTTATGTCTTTTAACCTTTATACTAGAGTTCAAAGTGATTTACATACCATCATTGCAGTACTAGAGTATTTTGAATTTCAATAAACATTTACTAGTGAGTTTCATACTTTCATTTGTTTTCATGTTACTTACCAGTGGTCTTTCATTTCAGCTTAAAGAATTTTCTTTAGCATTTCTTGTAAAGCAAGTCTGGTGGTGATTAATTTCCTCAGCTTCTGTTTGCCTGGGAAAGTCTTTATCCCTCTTTTCTAAAGCACAGATTTTCTGGGTAAAGTATTCTTGGTTAGCAGTTGTTTCTTTCAACACTTTAAATAAGTCAGTCAGGCAGGGAGAAAAGATGGCCAACTAGACATAGCCAGAAAGAGCTTTGTGCACTGATAGGCAAGACCATCAAGAAGACTGGCACACTTTGAGCAGATCTTCGTAAGGCATTGAGACTGGATGAGGGGAGGACACAGACTCTGGCGTAAAGCAAGAGGAAGCTGAGAACCTTGCACAGGATTGTCAAACACTAAGACTTGTTGCTGGCCCCAAGTGACTCCTGGGAAAGGTGCGAGTTAAATATGCATGGAGTGGCCCACTTTTGCCACAATCTCTGGAAGCCTGGCTGCAGGATACCCCATGTTCCCCATAGACATGTGAGCTGGCAGAGAAAACTGCTTAGAGAGTTGCCAGAGAGAGGACTCCAGCCTGTACACAGCCAAGGGTTTGCTATGGAAACAGCTACAGTGGAGTATGGCCAGGGATGCCCACCCCCCAATGCTCATCATGTTCCTCTAGGTGACATTATCTTTTATTGACTGTTGGACCTGGACAGAAGAGGGCTATCTTGCCTCTGCTCTCAGTCTGATTTGGTTGCCCCCCTGTCTGCTGGCCTCTCCCAAGATTCCTGTCTGTCTACACTTGCTTGTAAGGAAGTCTCAGGTGTCCAACCAGGACACTTCCCAGTGGCCACTGTCATAACTCTTTTGTTGACAGACACCCCCCCCGCCCCCGTCAACCCACCAACTGTCAGAGAGTTTCTCCAAATAAGCCCCTGCTGGCAAGTACCCACCCTTGGCCTCCCCCAGCTGCTTTGCTTGTGCAAACCCACCCACTCCCTCCCTCCCTCCATATCTTTGCCAGATTACACTCAACTACAGTCTTCCCCCAGTGCTTCACTGGTGTGTGTCCATGTGTGGACCTCACCACCCAACCACAATGAGTGTGTGTACATGCAAACATTACCACCACTGTCCTGCCCTTATGGGCATGTGTGGACCCCACAACCCCACTGCCACTGGCGTGAATACATGCATTTAAAATCCACCACCCCACTGCCACTGCTGCTGCCCATATGTGTGCATACTCCAGTACATAACCATCTTGCCACCACTGGTGCATGCACACAGACTCCACCATGCTGCCACCCCACTCCTGGCATGCATGCATGGACCACACCACACTGTTGCCACCCGCACACATGTGCATGCAAGCCATGCTGCACTGCTCGTGCATGTATACATACCCTACCACACCACTGCCCTACCACCACTGGTGTATGCATGTGGACCCTGCTGCTACTGCTACAATGAAACACTTGGCTGGAACTCCCCACAACCACACAATTAAATGTTATTACCAGTGGCCCAAGAACACCTTAGCCCCTGCAGCACAGCATGTGCTTAACCTAAAGGGACTGGCAAATAAAGCTGTGGGCTGGCTCCTAGAGTTCTTTTTTTTTTTTTTTTTTTTTGAGACGGAGTCTCGCTCTGTCACCCGGGCTGGAGTGCAGTGGCCGGATCTCAGCTCACTGCAAGCTCCGCCTCCCGGGTTCACGCCATTCTCCTGCCTCAGCCTCCCGAGTAGCTGGGACTACAGGCGCCGCCACCACGCCCGGCTAGTTTTTTGTATTTTTTAAGTAGAGACGGGGTTTCACCGTGTTAGCCAGGATGGTCTCGATCTCCTGACCTCGTGATCCGCCCACCTCGGCCTCCCAAAGTGCTGGGATTACAGGTGGCTCCTAGAGTTCTAAGCTAGGCTTTGCACCCTGAAATCATCCAGAAACAAAGCCAGTCAACTGAATTCAACTTATACTGCAGTCAAATCCTGAATAGCATCACAGAATATAAAAGCAAAAAGCCCCATCCAAAGAACAGCAACTTCAAAGATTAAAGGAACATCAGCCTACACAAATGAGAAAGTATCAGCACAAGAAAAATGGCAACTAAAAAGGGCAGAGTGTTTTCTTACCTCTAAACAACCACAGTAGCTCGCTAGCAATGATTCTTAACCAGGCTGAAATGGGTGAAATGAAAGACATAGAATTCAGAATCTAGATGGCAACAGAGATCATCGATATTCAGGAGAAAGTTGAAACCTGATCCAAGGAATCTAAAGAATCCAGTAGTACAATACAAGAGCTGAAAGATGAAGTATCTATTTTAAATAAACCAAACTGATCCTGATAAAGCTGAAAGACTCACTACAGGAACTTCCTAATACAGTTGAAAGTATTAACAGCAGAATCAACCAAGCAGAGGAAAGAATATCAGAGCTTGAAAACTGGTTCTTTGAATCAACTCAGTTGCACAAAAATAAAGAAAAAAGAATGTACAAAATGAATAAGTCCTCCAAGAAATATGGAATTATGTAAAGAGACCAAAACTACAACACATTGGTGTCCCTGAAAGAGAGGGAGAGAGAGCAAGCAACTTGGAAAACATATTTCTCAATGAAAATTTTCTCAACCTCACTAGAGACATCAACATTAAAATTCAGGAAATTCAGAGAACCCTTGCAGGATACTATAAAAGAGGACCATACTACAGTTAAGCCCTCAATGGTATCAAAAAAACAAAAGCAAAAGCCCCATCCAAAGAACAGCAACTTCGAAGATTATAGGAACATTAGCAGGCCTGTACACAGGTTTCTTTCACATTCACCTTGGAGAATCTTATGACTACGTGTCTTGGGGATATATTTGAACAAAGATACAACATACCAGAGTCTGTGGGCCATCCCCAAGACACATAGTTATCAGATTCTCCAAAGTGAACATGAAAGATAAAATATTAAAGGCAACTAGAGAGAAGGGACGGGTCATCTAAGAAAGGGGAACCCAATCAGGCTAACTGAAGACCTTTCAGCAGAAACAGGCAGAAGAGATTGGGAGCCTATATTCAATATTCTTAAAGAAATCCCAACCAAGAATTTCATACTCAGCCAAACTAAGCTTCATAAGTAAAGGATAAATAAGATCCTTTTTGGAAAACCAAATGCTAGGGGAATTCCTTACCACTACACCTGCTTTACAAGAGGTCCTTAAGGGAATGCTAAACATGAAAATGAAAGACCATTACTGGTCACCACAAAAACACACTCAAGTACATAGACCATTGTCACTATGAAGCAACTACACAATCCAGTCTGCATAACAGCCAGCTAACAACACGATGAGAGAATCAAATCCTCACATATCAATATTAATCTTTGAATGTAAATGGGTTTAACACCCCACTTAAAATGCACAGAGTGGCAAGTTGGATAAAGAAGCAAGACCCAATTTTATACTGTCTTCAAGAAACCAGTCTCACATGCAATGACACCCACAGACTGAAAATAAAGTGACAGAGAAAGATCTATCAAGAAAACTTAAAAAGAGAGAGAGAGAGAAAGAACAAGCACAGGTTGCAACTCTTATTTCAGACAAAATAGACTTTAAACCAACAATGATCAAAAAGGACAAAGAATAGTGTTACATAACGATAAAGGGTTCAATTCAACAAAAAGACTTAACTATTCTAAATATATATGTACCCAACACTGGAGAATCTAGATTCATAAAACAATTTCTTAGAGACAAATGAAGAGACTTAAATAACCACACAATGATAATAAGAAACGTGAACACCTCACTGACAGTATTAAAGAGATCATTGAGGCAGAAAACTGACAAAGATATTCAAGACCTCAATTTGACAGTTGACCAAACAGACCTAACAGATATATATATAGAACACTCCACCCAATAACATCAGAATATACATTCTTCTTATTGGCACATACTCTAATATTGGCCACATGCACAGACATAAAGCAATTCTCAACAAATTAATAAATGAAAATATACCAACCACACTCTTGGACCACTGTATGATAAAAATAGAAATAACTTTGGGAGGCCGAGATGGGCAGATCACGAGGTCAGGAGATCGAGACCATCCTGGCTAACACAGTGAAACCCCGTCTCTACTAAAAAAAAAAAAATACAAAAAACTAGCTGGGCGAGGTGGCGGGCGCCTGTAGTCCCAGCTACCGGGAGGCTGAGGCAGGAGAATGGCGTGAACCCGGGAGGTGGAGCTTGCAGTGAGCTGAGATCCGGCCACTGCACTCCAGCCTGGGCGACAGAGCTAGACTCCGTCTCAAAAAAAAAAAAAAAAATAGAAATAACTAGGCCAAGGCAGGCGGATCACGAGGTCAGGAGGTCAAGACCATCCTAGCCAACATGGTGAAACCCCATCTCTACTAAAATACCAAAAATTAGCTGGGCATGGTGATGTGCACCTATAGTCCCAGCTACTCAGGAGGCTGAGGCAGGGGAATCAATTGAACCCGGGAGGTGGAGAGTGCAGTGAGCTGAGATCTGCCACTGCACTCCAGCCTGGCTACAGAGCAAGACTCTGTCAAAAAAAAAAAAAAAAAAAAAACTACCAAGAAGATCTCTTGAAACCATACAATTACATGGAAATTAACATCCTCCTGAGTGACCTTTGAGTAAACAACGAAATTGAGGCAAAAATCAAGAAATGTCTTGAAACCAGTGAAAACAAAGATACAACACACCAGAATTTCTGAAACACAGCAAAATCAGTGCTAAGAGGAAAGTTATAGCACTAAATGTTCACACGAAAGAGTTAGAAAGATTTCAAATTAACAACATAACATCACACCTTGAGGAACCAGAAAAACAAAAGCAAACCAACCCAAAAGCTAGCAAAAGAAAATAACCAATCTCAGAGATAAACTAAATGAAATGGAGACATGAAAAACCATACAAAAGATCAGTGAAGAAAAGTTGGTTCTTTAAATGAATAAATGAGATTGGTATACTACAAGCTAGGCTAGTAAAGAAAAAAGAGAAAATCCAAATCACCACAATCAGAAATGAAAAGGGGAACATTACCACTGACTTCACAGTAATACAAATATTCCTCAGAGTTTATTACAAACACCTCTATGCACACAAACTAGAAAATCTAGAACAAATGGATAAATTCCTGAAAACATACAGCCTCCCAAGATTGAATCAGGGAGAAATTGAAACCCTGAACAGACCAATGAGTTCTGAAATTTAATCAATAATTGAAAAAACCTACCCACCAGAAAAAGCCCAGAACCAGATAGATTCACAGCCAAAATCTACCAGATGCATAAAGAAAAGCTGGTACCAATCCTACTGAAGCCATTCCAAAAAGTTGAGGAGAGATTCCTCCATAACTCATTCTATGAGGCTAGTGTCATTCTGATACCAAAACCTGGCAGACACACAATAAAAAAAAATACTTCAGGACAAAAACCCTGATGAACATAGATGCAAAAAATGCTCAACAAGATACCAGCAAACCAAATCCAGCAGCATATTGAAAAGCTAATCCACCACAATCACTTAGGCTTTATCCCTGGGATCCTAGGTTGGTTCAACATATGCAGATCAATAAATGTGATTCAGCACATAAACAGAACTAAAAAGAAAAACCATACAATCATCTCAATGGACACAGAAAAGGCTTTCAATAAAATTCAACATCACTTCATGTTAAAAACTCTCAACTAACTAGGCGTTGAGGTAACATACCTCAAAATAATAAGAGCTATCTATGACAAACCCACATCTAATGTCATTCTAAATAGGTAAAAGCTGGAACCATTTTCCTTGAGAACTGGAACAAGACAAGGATGCCCACTCTTAGCACTCCTATTCAATACAGTCCTGGAAGTCCTAGCCAGAGCAATCAGACAAGAAAAGAAATAAAATGCATCCAAATAGGAAGAGAGGAAGTCAAACTATCTTTTTGCAGATAATATAATTTTATTCCTAGAAAACCCCATAGTCTCTGCCCAAAGGTTCCTAGAGCTGATAGACAACTTCAGCAAAGTTTCAGGGTACAAAATCAGTGTACATAAATCAGTAGCATTTCTATACACCAATAACATCCAAGCTATGAGTCACATCAAGAATGAAATTCCACTCACAATAGCCACAAAAAGAATTAAATATGTAGGGATACAGCTAACTGGGAGGTGGTGAAAGATATCAACAATGAGAATTACAAAACACTGCTGAAAGATATCAAAGATGACATAAACAAATGGAAAAATATTGCATACTCATAGATAAGAAGAATCAATAGTATTAAAATGGCCATGCTGCCTGAAGCAATTTACAGTTTAAATGCTATTCCTATCACACTACCAATGACATTTTTCACAGAATTAGAAAAAAAACTATTCCAAAATTCATATGAAACTAAAAAAGAGCCCAAATAGCCGAAGAAATTTGAAGCCAAAAGAATAAAACCATAGGCATCATGCTACCTGACTTCAAACTACAAACTATACTATAAGGCTACAGTAACCAAATAGCATGGTATTAGTACAAAAACAGACACATAGACCAATGGAGCAGGTGAGAGAACCCAGAAATAAAGCTGCATATCTACAACCATCTGTTCTTCAATGAAGTTGACAATAACAAGCAATGGGGAAAGGATGCCCTGTTCAGTAAATGATGCTGCAATAACTGGCTAGCCAGATGCAGAACAATGAGAATGGACCCCTTCCTTTCACCACATATGAAAATCAACTCAAGATGGATTAAAGATGTAAATGTAAAAACCAAAAACCCTGGAAGAAAACCTAGAAAATATCATTCTGGACATAGGCCCAGGAAAAGATTTTATGATGAAGACTCCAAAAACAATTGCAACAGAAACAAAAATTGACAAGCGGGACCTAATTAAACTAGGTTGCAACAAACGAAACTATCAGCAGAGTAAGTAGACAAACTACAGAATGAGACAAAATATTTGCAAACTATGCATCTGACAATGGTCTAACATCTAGAAACTATAAGGAACTTACTAAGCAAAAACCCCATTAAATACCTAGGAATACAGCTAATTGTATTTTAAACAACCCCATTTTAAAATAAGCAAAGAACATGAACAGATACTTCTCAGAATAAGATATACAACTGACCAACAAGCATATGAAAAAATGCTAAACATCACTAATCATTAGAGAAATGCAAAGCAAAACCACAATGAGATATATCTCACACCATTCAGAATGGCCATTATTAAAAATTCAAAAAATAACAGATGCTGGCAAGGCTGAAGAGAAAAAGGAATGCTTATATACTGTTAGTGGGAATGTAAATTAATTCAGCCATTGTAGAAAGGCAGTTTGGACATTTCTCAAAGAACTTAAAACACAGCTACCATTTGACTCAGCAATCCCATTACCAGGTATACATACAAAGAAATATAAATTGTTCTACCATAAAGATACATGCCCATGAATGTTCATCACAACACTATTCATGAGAGCAAAGACATGGAGTCAACCTAAATGCCCATCAATGGTGAACTGGACAAAGAAAATGTGATGCATATACACCATGGAATACTATGTAGCCATAAAAAAGAACAAAATCATGTCCCTTGCAGCAACATGGATGTAGCTAGAGGCCATTATCCTAAGCAAATTAATGCAGAAACAAAAAACTAAATACTGCATGTTCTCACTTTTAAGTGGGAGTTAAACATTTAGTACATATGGACACAAAGAAAGGAACAATAGACTCCAGGGCGTACTTGAGTGTGGAGGGTGTGAGGAGAGTAAATAAATTTTTAAATAAAAAAATTACCTATTGGTTACTATGCTTCTTACTTGGGTAATGAAACAATCTGCACACCAAACTCCCACAACACGCAATTTATCCATGTAACAAATCTGCATATGTACTCCCTGAACCTAAAATAAAAGTTGCAAAAAAAATGAATCAGTCTATAGAATTGTCAAATGGTGGGGAAATATATATGTAAAATTCCACTCTCTCCAGGCAAGATTTTTGCTGAGACATATAATAGACTTATTAGGGTTCCCTTGCATGTGATATCCTTATTTTCTCTTGCTTTGTTTCAAAATCATTTGTGTCTTTGATTTTTGACACATTGATTATAAAGCCTCTTGGTATAAACTTCTGATTGGAGACCTTTGAACTTCATGTACCTGGATGGTCATATCTTTCTCATACTTGGGAAGTCTGCAGCCATTATTTCTTTAAATAAGCTTTCTGTCCAGTTCTGTCTCTCTTCTCCTTCTCTAGCTACTATTATGCAAATGTTAGCTCTCTTGATGGAGTTCCATAGATCTGATTCCATAAACTCTCTTCATTCCTTTTTATTTTTTTAACTTTTTTTTTCTCTGCTGACTGGACTCTTTCAAATAATCTGTCCTTGAATTCACTTCTTCTTTCTTCTGCTTGATCTAGCCTGCTATTGAAGCTCTCTATTGCATTTTGTAGTTGTACTTCATAATTCAGTCATTGTGTTTGTCAGATCTAAAACTTCTGTTTTCTCTTTGTTTAGCTTTTCATTTTGTTCTTGTATTGTTTTCCTGGTTTCATTAACATGTTTATCTGTGTTCCCTTGTAACTCAGTGAGCTTCTTTGGAATAATTATTTTGAATTCTTTGACAGGCCTTCTGTTGATCTCCTGTCCTTTAGGGTCAATTCCTAGCATTTTTGTTCCTTTGACGTTAACACAATTTTCTGATTCCTCACATTTTTCTCATTCCTGATTATTATAGCCTTGTGAAGATATCTGCATATTTGAAGTCGTCACGTCTTTCAGACTTTATGGACTAGCTGTAGTTAAAAAAAAAGGCGGGGGGGTTCATGTGCAAGGGATGGAAAGGGTATGCACTGTGGCATCAGGTTTAGTGATTCTGGGCACCTCATGTTGGGGCATGCTACTGCTCCAAGTCTGTGGTTGAAGAGGTACCCAGTATCTCATCAGCTTAGGCAGCTGGGGTTTGTGATATAAGCTCCTATGTGTTCCCTGGTGACAAGAGCTGTGGGAGGTCCACAGTGGCAGTGAGGACTGCTCTAGTCCTTAGTGGCTAGTCCACAGAGGAGTGATGGTCCTGTGAGCTAGAGTGCTCACTGTGACAACAGCAGAGGTGGCTCCAGGGTGTTGGGAGGAAGAGGGAATTGTGCCTTAGGTACCTGGAGACTGTGAAGGAAAAAACTGCAGGACCCTCAATGATGAAGGCTATAGGAAGTCTGCTGTGGCTGTGCTAGCTATTGTCTACCTCTTTAGCAAAAGCTGCTGGGATCCTCTGTGGGGCAAGTTGATGGGGTCTGCAACAGCAAACATTGCAGAGTTCTTAGTGGTGAAAGCTACAGAGGGGTACACGATAATTGTAAGTGTTGTTGGGATACGCAGCAGAGACATGTACTAGAGTCCTGTGTAGAGTAGGATGATAGTAACTCTGGTGACTCACAACATAGCTGATACCAGTAAGTCCACATTGCTCTTCTTTGTTCCTAGACTTTTCCACATGTCCCAGGTTTGCCATTTTCCCCAGTGTTGCAGGAAGTCAGGGACTCCAAACGGAGGGACGAGCTGAAGCCATGGCAGAAGAACATAAATTGTGAAGATTTCATGGACATTTATTAGTTCTCCAAATTAATAATTTTATAATTTATTATGCCTGTCTTTACTGCAATCTCTGAACATAAATTGTGAAGATTTCATGGACACTTATCACTTCCCCAGTCAAAAGCCTTGTGACTTCCTATGCCTGTCTTTGCTTTAGTCTCTTAATCCCATTATCTTCCTTAGCTGAGGAGGATGTATGTCGCCTCAGGACCCTGTGATGATTGTGTTAACTGCACAAATTGTTTGGAGAGCATGTGTGTTTCAACAGTATGAAATCTGGGCACCTTGAAAAAAGAACAGGATAACAGCAATGTTCAGGGAACAAGGGAGATAACCTTAAACTCTGACTGCCAGTGAGCCGGGTGGAACAGAGCCATATTTCTATTCTTTCAAAAGGAAATAGGAGAAATTTCACTGAAATCTTTTTCTCAGCAAGGAACATCCCTGAGAAAGTGAATGCACCCCTGAGGGTAGGCCTCTAAATGGCCCCTTTGGGGGTGGCTGTCTTTTACGGTCAAAGCTGAAGGGATGAAATAAGCCCTGGTCTCCTGTAGTGCTCCTAGGCTTATTAGGATGAGGAAATTCCCACCTAATAAATTTTGGTTGGTCTGGTTGTCTACTCTCAAACCCTGTCTCCTGATAAGGTGTTATCAATGACAATGCGTGCCCGAAACTTCATTAGCAATTTTAATTTCGCCCCATCCTGTGGTCCTGTGATTTCGCCCTGCCTCCATTTGCTTTCTCATATTTTATTACCTTGTGAAGCATGTGATCTCTGTGACCCACACCCTATTTGTGCACTCCCTCCCTTTTTGAAAATCGCTAATAAAAACTTGCTGGTTTTATGGCTCAGGGAACATCACGGAACCCATCGACATGTGATGTCTGCCCCGGACACCCAGCTTTAAAATTTCTCTTTTGTGCTCTTTCCCTTTATTTCTCAGACTAGCCAATGCTTAGGGAAATATAAAAGAACCCACGTTGAATCTCAGGGGTGGGGTTTCACCTGATACCACAGCAATCTGGTTAGGGTGATTTGGGCAGTTCCTGAAAGGCTGGGGAAGCTGGTTATTCATCCTCCCCTTCCTTTCTCTATGAGAGGAACTTGTTAGCCAAAGAGATCACTCTCCATGCTGAACAGTGCCAGCACTGGGGATGGGGTGATGCAGGCAAAATGAACTGTTCTTTCTGCACTTTTGTGTAATTATTCTTGAATTTTTTACTCTATTGTATTACTACATCTTTTGGACTCCTGAGCCCTTCCAGAGTTATTTGCCTTCATGGATAGCTGCCAAATTATTGCTTCTGTGGGAGGAATGAAGGCTGTGCTCACCTACTCTGCCATCTTCCTTTGCCTTTTTCTTATTAAATTGTAAGAATTCTTTATGATTAAAAGTAAATTGGTCCTGTATCTGTCCTGCCAGTTTGTCATTAGTCCTTTTACCTTGTTCCAATTTTTACCACAGAATTTTTTTTAAAGTTAAATACAACAAATATTCTGCCCTAAGAATTAATTCATTAATCATCAAATTTTTAAAGTGCCAACTATATGTCAATTACTATCCTAGGTGCTTAGGATACCTCAGTGGACAAAAAGGAAAAATATTCCTGCGCTCATGGAGCTTGATTCAAATGAAAAAGAGGACAGTAGCAACATGCACGATGAGTACCTGTAGAAAAAAGTTACGTGGTATAACAGAAAGTAACCATTGTGGAGGACAGGGAAGGTAGACCTATCTAATGGGAATTGGGGGTGCAGAGTGGGTGTCATGGTAAAGGTGAGTCATAGTATTAAATAGGGAGTTCAGGATAGTCATTAAGAAAGTAAGACTTGAGCAGAAACCTGAAGAGTGTGGGGAAATTTACCAAGTGGACATCTAAGGGAGTTGCAGTTTACTTAAAAGGAGCGCCTGGGCAAAGGACCCAAGGCTGCCTGGCAGGCCACAGGAATACCAAGCAGGGAGTGTTACTGGAGCCACATTAGCTACAAGGATAGTTATAGGAAATGGAGTCAAAAAGGTATGGGGATCGGGGAGATCACATATTACTCAGGACTTCTGTGTGATGACTTTATTCTGAGTGAAATGAGGAGTCTGCATTTTAGACAGCTCCATCAGGAATAGAAGAGAATAGGGGTAAAATGTAGGGGAATAAAGATAGAAACTAGAGACAGGTGAGCAACTATTGCAGTCGTCTCTCCAGTGGATTAGAACAGGATGATAGCAAGGAGAGAAATAGGCAGATTCTAGATATATTTTGATCATATAGGTAGAGTGATTTCTTGATCAGTTAATTGTGGGGTATGAGGAGAAAAGAGACATCAGGAATGGCTCCTTGATTTTTGTCCTTAACAACTACCAGGATGGAGTTATAATCAACTGAGATGGTGAAAGGATGTGGGTGGGGTAGGTGTTGGGGGTGATTAGAGAGTTTCATTTTGGATATGCTGAGTTTCAGCTATCTGTTAACCCTATAGTTAGGAGAGGTACCACCTATGCAGTTAGATTTATGAGTTTAAAGATTAAAAAATAGTTTGGGCTGGAAAAATAACTTTTGTAATAGTCTAGCTGTGGAAAATTATACATTAAAGTCCATAGACTGGGTGATCACTAAGAAAGTAAATGTTGATAATATGCTACCTGGAACCTGAGTACTCCAATATTAGGAGGCTAAGGAGAAGTTGAGGAAATAACAAAGGAGACTGAGCAAAACAGTATGTGAGATGGGATAAAAACCAGGAACGTAGGTTGCCTGTAAACAACATGTAGTGTACCAGAGAGGGGAGTGATTAGCCCTGTCAAATGCTGATAATAGATCAAGATGAGGACTGACACTTGTCTGTGAGATCTGGCAATGTGAAAGTCATTGGTGACCTTGAGAAGAGGAGTTTAAATTGAATAGCGAAGGCAAAAGCCTGATTGAAGTGGATTTAAGAGAAAACAAGAGAAGAAATGGAAATGACAAGCGTAAACAATTATTTCAAGAGGTTTTGCTGCAGAAGAGCATAGAAATAGAGAAATAGCTGGCCTGGCAAAGGAAGTGGGATTGAGAGGGTTCTTTTTGAAGATGGGAAAAAAAAAATCACAGCATTTTAAAATGCTGATGGGGAATATCTGGTAGAGAGAGAGAAAATGATAATGTGAGAAAGGGAGAGGGAAGAATTGCTGGATTAATGCTTGAATAGGCAGGAGAGGAGAGGGGTTCATATTGAGTAACATGGTATGGTAGTTCACCTGAGTAACGTAGAGGCAGATGCTCAAAAGTGGGGAGTGCGGTTTGGAGAGTCTGTAAGTTCTTTTCTGATCACTTTGTTTTTCTCAGTGAACTCAGTTTTACTATAGGAAAGGTCTTCAACTCAGAGTGAAGTTAGTGGAACAAGTGTTGAAGGTTTGAGAATGGAGGATAAGGTATGAAATAGTGCTTCACAGAGGGAGAAAGTGCATGCATTAGGGAAAAGGCCCCTATAAAATGGTGACCTGAAACTACACAAAGCCAAGAGAGACATGCAGAACCTAAGAGTATGTCACTTAAACGTTGTTAGAGACCTAAAGAGAAACAGAATCCAATTGAACGAGTGAAGAGTGTCAGATACTGGCTTTTTGAAGTAGTACAGTCTAATCATAACTTGAAAATTCAGTACTGGATGACTTGACTCTTAGGGATGAGAGCAGGGATTAATATTTCCTATTGGCCTAAATATTTTAAAATTGAGCTTCTTTATTATCCTAAGAAAAATTGCGCTGTCTCTGAAACCCCAGATCACCCAAATTTCTGGCCAGTATTTATTGTTAGTCAACTGGAATGATGTATCCTAAAAATTCTTTGCTTAAGACCATCCCCAAATAATTTGGATTGACCCACTGCCTTTTTTTTTTCCCCTAGACAGAGTCTTGCTCTGTCACCTAGGCTGGAATGCAGTGGCGCTATCTTGGCTCACTGCAACCTCTGCCTCGTGGGTTCAAGCAATTCTCCTGCCTCAGCCTCCCAAGTAGCTGGGATTACAGGCATCCACCACCACACCCGGCTAATTTCTGTATTTTTAGTAGAGACGGGGTTTCACCATGTTGGCCAGGCTCGTCTCGAACTCCTGACCTCATGATCCACCCTCCTCTGCCTCCCAAAGTGCTGGGGTTACAGGCATGAGCCACCGCACCCAGCCCCATTGCATCCTTAGTAGGAAAGTCTATTTTAACTCCAAATAAGTATAAAATTAAATACAGAGATGATGAAGTAAATATAACTTATATTAGCAGTGCTTTTGTTTTAAGGACTTACCTGAATGAATCTGACTTAGTAGAGTCACAAACTAGCTTGTGGTTCCCATAAAATGATTAGCTGAGTCATCCTTTGATCAAGAATTGTTATTCTAAGTGGAAATGTTAGTAAGATAATCTGGAACATTGTCAGTAACATATGACTTTCCACACTTAAAAGTTTAACTTACTACAATTACAAGACTTATTTAAGTACCCATGAAAGTTTCATAAGCTAATAAAACTTTTGAGATTCTAAAAATCTAGTTGGATTTATCAAATTTATAAATATAGCTTAAAATGTTAAAATGTCTGTTTGTAAGCAAAAACCTCCTTAAATGTACTTGATTAGATAATAGATGAATAGGACTATATTTAAATGATCTTAAAAAGCTTCAGGAAGAACTAGGTATTTGAAATTATACCTAAAATAAATTGAGACAGATCGGATAAAGAAAGTGTTGTACATGTACACCATGGAATACTATTCAGCCATAAAAAAGAACAAAATCATGTATTTGGCAGAAACATGGTTGGAACTGGAGGCCATTATCTTTAGCAAACTAATACAGGAACAGAAAACCGAATACCACATGTTCTGTCTTCTAAGTGGGAACTAAATGTAAGAACTTATGAACACAAATAAGGAAACATTAGACACTGGGGTCTAGTTGAAGGTGGAGGGTGGGAGGAGGGAGAGCAGAAAAGGTGACTATTGGGTACTAGGCTTAATTCCTTGGTAATAAAATAATCTGTACAACAAACCCCCGTGACATGAGTTTACCTATGTAACAAACCTTCACCTGTACCCCTGAACCTAAAATAAAAGCAAAAAATCAATAAATAAAATGAATTGAATACAGTTTTTAAAATCAATTATTTTGAACACCGTATTTGCTTTCAAGGTTGTCTCGAAATCCGCATTGACATTTTTATTTATGGTTTCTGAAGTTTTCTCTGACATCTTCTGGGTTCCATGGAATTTATTTTGAAATAAAATCAGTGAGTGACACAGTATATTTTTCCATTTAGTCAATCAATGATTATACCACCATCTTTTCACACCATATTTGAACCTTAACCATGTACTAAATTCCCAGGTGTGTTTGTCCATTTCTTGACTCTCTGCTCTTATTGTTCAGCCTGTTTCTTCCATAGTACATAATTATTTTAATTATTCTCATTGCATAATGTCATTCTCTCATAGGTTGAAGCCATATCATTTTGTTTATTTTATAGAATTCTTCTGAATATTTTCAAATGTTTTTTAGATGATCTTGAGTATCATTTTTATTAATATAAAAATACTTAAATGGTAATATATTAATTTGAAGAACACTGAATTTGTATTTTGTTACAAACATACACTTAAATCAGAAATAGTGGTTTTTCTGGGTCAATTGGCTCTTGAATACTTATTGAGATGATCATGTTTTTTCCTCTTTTGACATATTAATGTAATGAACTATATTAATTAAGTTCTTTAAGTAGAAATAATCTTGTATTCATGAGGTAAACTCTACTTGATTGAGAATCCTTATTGTTTAAATTTATTGCCAAATTCTATTTGCTACTATTCAGAGATTTTCTAAATTATATTTATTGTTATGGGTTTGTTAACTTATCTGTCTTTCTTGGGGTTAATGTTGTGTGTCGCATTTTATCAGAAAATTATTTATTTTAGCCAAATACTATTATTATTTGCCTGGAAATTTAAAAATTTCTCTTTATTTGTATTATATGTTAGGGTGTTTCCCCTCACTTCATTTGTGCCTATTAATACTGTCTCCTGTTTTAAATTCTTAGTGTACCCACTAGCTTATCTCATCATCATTCCTGACTGGTCATTGATCTTTGTTTTAACTGTGTTTCAGTTATCTTCCTCTTTGGTTTCTTCTTTGTAACTTATTTTTATTTGTTCATAACTTTTTAACTTTTGCTTTCTTAAGTTTAGTTTGTGGATTTTTTCCTGACCTTTTAATAGTAAAAAAGCCCAAATCATTTATTTCAGTCTCTTGTTTGATGTATTTGTCTGTGATTTTTTTTGTTTTTGTTTTTTTTTTTTTTTTTTGGTCATTGAGCATAGCCTTATTTGTACTCATAGGTCTTATCTTTATCATCGTTGTTTTATAGATAGTCTTTGATTATATTTCAATTTCCCCTTTCAATCAAGAGTTAAGTGAGAATTTCTCACGTTTTCTAGTGGTTGGTTGGCAATAATTTATTCTAAATAAAAAAATCTATAATTAATCCTTTGCTGATGTATGCTTTTTAGTTCTAATACATCAGTGAATATTGTGACATACATTAAAATCTTGTGGCATTCATAGCACTAGATTTCTTTATGAATGTAATTAAATAAAAAGTTTAGAAGTAAACATATTTTTCCCACCTGAGCAACATACCCTGAATTAAAACTTATGTATGTGAATTGGCTCTTACTCTTTAGAATCTCAGTTTCATTTTTCAGTGAAAATACAGAGTATGGCTCTAATGTATTTGAAGAAAAAATATATATATATTATCAGGTACAGGATAAATCTGGAGATTATACACAGCAGAGCTTTGGACTACTTTTTCAGAAAAGCAGTACTTCAAACTTTCATAGCCCTGGAAAGAGTAGAAAATTAATCAGAGAGCCTGATCCTATTAAACTCTAATTTCTAGACCCACTACCAATTCTTCCCACTTACCTCCTAGATTGCTACCTCCTAACTACTATATTAAAACACAGAAAATTGGAAGGAAGAAAAATAAGTTCCTATTTTTCTACCACCCACAGATAATAGTTTTAAATTTTTAAAGATTCAATTAATATTATATGTATAATATTCCTAATGAAAAGGAATAATCCCTTAAATCTTTTTCTGTTTCTTCTTTTCAACTCTAGTTTTCTTCCTACTGGATGCTCACAGCCATCATCTTTCTCAATTAGAAAAAAAAAAAAAAAAAATTGTGACAGGTGTTTTCATTCCCCTGGGACTTTAAGAAGACAAGATGTACTTAATGCCTACATATTCTACAGACAGATGGAAAAAGGAAATCTTTCCTTTCTGGTCAGTAGCTCAGTGCCCTGTGTTGAGTTCTCTGGGAAGGGCATGTGCTCCTGCAGAGAGCCGAGCCACAAAGACAGAAAATCAAGAAAACATTAAAGGACTAAAATATTTTCACTGAGATTCTTTCACTGGGAATAACAGTCATTTTGACATTTTTATCCAAGCTCCAATATCCCTTCTAACACTACTAAAATTAAAAGCAAATTTTAGTAATGAGGGCTATTGAACAATGTTTCTGCACAGCCAAAGAGATAAATTTGAAAATATTGGAACTATTACACAGGGACCAAGTGTTGCAAAAGCAATGTGTGATTTCTTGGAAATCAGGGTTAAGTCACAGAAAAACTGTACTATACCAAGAGGAATCCTAACAAGACTTTCTCTTGTGTCTAAAGCACTATTATCCGCTTGATATAACCATAAATTTTGATCAGCTCAGGTTGGCAAATAATGGAACAACAACAAACCTCTGCTTGTCTGGACTTGTATTTGATCGATGAATAGAATGAAATGAAAAGGCTGTTTGCAAAAAAGGAGAATATTCCTTACTATTGGCTAGCATTTAGTCAAATTGTGTCCCTTCAACCCCCAGAAACAATTGCAGAATCTCTTCTGGAGGTCAGAGAAGTAAATAGGTAAGAAAGTCCTTTTTGCCTAGCTAATTCCTCCTTTTGAAGAAGGACAGAGTCCCTCGAAGAAAAGAAGAGTGGCAATGATGGTGATCTTGGTGAGAGTGATGGTGATAGCTCTTACTATATCCTACACATCATGCTAAGTTTTTCATCCTAAATATCTCATTAAGTTGCACAGTACTAGGTATGTTCTGCCTGAAGTGCAAAGCAGATGACATGTAACTCAATATCACACAGTAGCAATGTATAAAATATGGACTAGATACAAAGGATAAATATTCTCATAATACAAACTAGTAGAAAGGCACAATGCCTTTAACGTTGCATCTTTCATAGGCGTCATAAGTCAGTGATGCTAGCCATTACCCAAAGTTGAGAGGCACATTTTCATGGCCACCGCAGAGACTAGATGCGGAGATCAGCTTCACCTTGGTATTTGCCACAGACTAAAGGACAATTTACTCATGTCATTCATTCATTCAAGAAACATTTATAGTGCATGTGTGTGCAAGATACTATGCCAATTTCATAGGAGATTCAAACACAAATCTAATGACACAAATAGATGTAAAACTGCAGCTTGACAAGTGCTATGGAAAAAAGTTTCACAGTGAAAATAACAGTGTATAACAGAAAATTCTAACCTAGTTATAGAGTTAAAGAAGGCTCTCCTGAGGAAATTACACTTGAGCTGAGGTCTGAAGAATAAGTAGGTATTAATTAAGCGAAGAAAGGACAATCAAAGGGTAGCATTACCAGAGGCCCTGTGGTGAGAAGAAAGAAGACATCAGTGAAAGGTGTGGGAAACCTTGAGTTTAGTGTGGAACAAGTTGGGTTGTAGCCATCTTTGAGACACACAAGATAATAGAGTCTAGATATTAGGAGAGCTCAGAGACTGCAGTTAAACCTTTGTGAATCATGTGCAAATTTGAAGTAACTAACAGACGCCACAAAACCAGACAAAGCCAGTTCACTGCACAGACGCACACACACATACGCACACATAAACACACAAATGCTTTAAACCTCTTTTTTTTTTTTTTTTTTTTTTTTGAGACGGAGTCTCGTTCGGAGTCTCGCTCTGTCGCCCAGGCTGGAGTGCAGTGATGCGATCTCGGCGCCCGCCACCACACCTGGCTAAATTTTGTATTTTTTAGTAGAGACAGGGTTTCACCATGTTAGCCAGAATGGTCTCTATCTCCTGACCTCGTGATCCACCCGCCTGGGCCTCCCAAAGTGTTGGGATTACGGGCATGAGCCACCACGCCTGGCCATGCTTTAACCTCTTATCCTGTCTTTGGGTGGAAGCAGTTCCAGACTTCCCATCTAGTTCCAGCTTCTTAGATATGAAAATAATATGGAATTTTTTTCAGCTATTATTTTCTGGAGCTCAAGGTATCAGATGTCTCTTTGCTTTGCAGACATTTTATGAATACTTTTCATGGTGAACAAAATATTCTCAAGCTTTAAAAATAGTTCTTTGTCAGTTTACGATTCTATTTCTACCAGGTAATTTACAATAACCATTTGGAATTTTACCTGTAGTCAAGACAATGGGAAAAAATTACTGTCAAATGAAGAATATTATATTCAAAAAGTTGGTAGCAAACTTTTCACTTGAGAATCTCGGTTCTCCCAAATTTAGATTTTGTTTTGAAATTTCCTGTACTGAGTTCAAATATGGAATCTCATTCTGGAGGCTAAATAAAATGTGAATGGTGCCTACTTGCATTTTGATAAATTGTTCCTATCTAGGGACTTCATAATGGAAGTCACTGTCACCATTTTAATGTATTAAGGAACGGTTATGTGCAGATGGTATACATAGTCATTTCCTGAGTGTATAGGAGCCTGGGGTCAGTTGAGTCGTGATTTAATGATTTTTATCAGAACGAAATAAGCATTTGATCTTTGGATTTGATCACCTTCTATCTGCAGCTGCGCCTCAACTGGCAATTACTTCCTCCTGGGCTCTTTGCCCAGGCAAATGGGGTTTGTCCTTGTTTCACGTCTCACTGACTTCCCGGATAATAGACATGGTAACTGTTTGAACTATTGCTTCCTCCGGATTCCATAGCTTTAAAAATTTAAGAAAGGGGATTTTTCTCCTATCATTTTTTCCCCATCACAATAAAATACTTCCTCTAATAATACACTTCGGGGACTAGTTAATTTCCTTACCATAAAAACTTAAAAGTAACCTTTTGAGAACTGTTCTTTACAATAGAATACAACCTTGTGTAACACTATTTAAAAAGAAAAACAGGAGATCAAGATGGTGAGAGAACACTCACATCTGTTTATTCATCTCCCCCTTATTGATATTATTTCAGTAGGCTTCTTCTGTGTGGTTGAAGCCAATCATATTCTCCACCTCCTAAGCACGTTTTGCTTAAGGCAGAAAACAAAAGAATTTTCTTACTCTTTTCTTATTTCTTCCATGACTTCTTTGTATTTACTGCTCAATAATTAAAAACACATCATTTTTATTTTACGGTATATCATTTTGTCTTTCTGTGATTGTTTCAATGTAACTGTGAATAAAATAGGGCCTGTGACTCGACATTTTTCATATGTATGTGGTGGTTTCTGATTTCAAAGCAACACATTCAACAGATTTAGTTTTGCAGATGGGAAAGTTAATCAGATACATGCAGTATTTGTCTTCTCTGTCCATGTTTGCTAAAGCCTATCCCTATTCTGAATGGTGTATTTTTCTACCTACCTCATTAAAAAGATAACATAATTAAAATGGTTATCTACCCAACAACAACAGATAAATTTGTTGCCAGCTTATATCTTATATGTAGTTATCTGGTAAAAATGACTCTATTTACCAAATCTTATTACTCATCTGATAAAATGGCTGTAACTACTCTCCTTGTCTGTATGTATTTAGTAGATTAAAACCTGGGATCTTTAATCCAAGAAAATTAAATCTGCCCCAATTGTTATATTGATGTGCCATCTGTCATTCCAGGTGTTTTCCTGGTTTTTAAGAGCTGAGAAGTGAGCTGGCTTCCAACTCACCTGCATAGGTGGAAGTCTTCCCAGATGCTGTGCTTGAATCTCTAATTTGATATATTTACAAGACTTGCAGAGGCTGTGAGCTGTGTAAATACATCACACATAAGAACTACAGATGTTTTAAAGGTATGCAAGGTGGGATATAGTTGTCTCCAACCTGGTGATTTTCATATCCCAACAGGTCAAAGGAAAAGCACATTAAGAGATGCAAAGAAGTATTTCATGGATTGAAAAAGCTAGATCTCTGGTCAATAAATATTTGATTATTGCTGATGTGTTTTAGCTTAGTGAAAAGCTGAGGAATATTGTATTAAATGAGTAAAGGGGGAAAAGGCCTAATAGGTAACATTTTATTTAGCGGTATTATTTAAAACAAAAGTTTGAAATTTCAGATTCAAGTACTCCATTATTTTAATATAAAAGTATACACACATGGGAAAATATACATATCATAAGTGTGCAGCTCAATGAATGTTCACAAAGTGAATATATCCACAGATTCCCCTTCTGCCCCTTCCAGTTACTATTCCCAGCCTTAAGGTTGACCCCATCTGGACTTCTAATAGTTGATTCACTTTTGTAGGGAGAGGGGGGATTTTTTAAATGATTTATTGAATTATAACTTATGTATATAATGGTATACAAATGATAAATGTATAACTCGTATTTTCACAAACTGAACACATTCATGAAACCAGATCAAGAAACAAAATGTTACTGGCATCCTAGAAGCCATTTTGTACCTCTTGCAAACATTGCTTCCCACCAAGGCTAACCATTTCCGACGTCCACAACTCTAGTTTAGGTTTTGCTTATTTTTGTACCCTGCATAAACTGAATCAGGTGGTATGCACTCTCGTGTCTGACATCTTTCACTGGACATTACACATGTGAGATTCATCCATATCACCACACATAGTTCTATAACAGTTTATTCTCCTACAATGTGGACATGCTGCAGTTTATGTGCCCATTTATCACTAGTGGGCATTTGAGTTACTACAAATTGTGAAAACTCCATCTTTAACCTTTCTCTCAGGTTAATATCAGTTTTATTTCTGTGCATGTTCTGATAAGAAAAGATCATTTACTTGCCCTTAAAATGCTCTTGTCATACTCAGGGCTGCTGTTTGTCCTCTAAAAAGCATATCAAAGCTTTCACTCCCCAGTTATAAAAAGATTGGGTCTTCTGATGTTAGGGTCTGAGAGGAACTCCGACTATTTGACAGGGCATTTAATTGATAAATCATCAAAGGATTGTAACATTTTCAGCAATTAACTCATTTGTTGAGTCAGTTGAATTTAGAATATATTCAGAAAACATCTTTGAGTTCTCAATTATTGCCTTCAATAATTGGATCTTCTCCTCTACTCTTTAACTGCATAGTTTTCTCACAAGCATAATTTTTTTTTTTTTTTTTAATAGAGTCTCACTCTGTTGCCCAGGCTGAAGTGCAGTGGCTCAATCTCAGCTCAGTGCAACCTCTGCCTTTAGGTTCAAGCGATTCTCCTGCCTCAGACTCCCGAGTAGCTGGGATTACAGGTGCCTGCCACCTTGCCCGGCTAATTTTCTTTGTAGTTTTAGTAGAGTCAGTGTTTCACCATCTTGGCCAGGCTGGTCTTGAACTTCTGACCTGACCTCGTGATCCACCTGCCTCGGCCTCCCAAAGGTATTGTTTTAAAAACCTGCTCTGCCCTAAATCAAAACTTCAGTCTCTCAATTAAACCTTCTCCCCTCCCACTAGCTCAGCTTCATTCCTTTGTTCAGAAACACAATGGGAAGAAGGAGGGCTCAATCTATTCTTTCATGTTCCTTGCTCCCCAAGGCTCCTTCTGTGGCTCTGGATCTTCCAAGGTTGGTTTAACGGAGAATTTGGAAAGGGGAAAGGAAGTCTTTGTCATGGCAACCACC
This sequence comes from Papio anubis, assembly GCF_008728515.1. Taxonomy (NCBI): domain Eukaryota; kingdom Metazoa; phylum Chordata; class Mammalia; order Primates; family Cercopithecidae; genus Papio; species Papio anubis. The sequence continues at coordinate 61,512,116 of NC_044977.1, forward strand.
AAATTCTGGATCTTTTGTGGAGTACATAGTGGGTTCTTTGGATCCCAGTGGGGACTTCTGATTCAACTAATATATTCTTCAGCTGACTTTTGGAAGCATCCCTTGTTGGGATTTCTATTCCTCTGGGGTCCCCTCACCTTGGCAGACTCTCCTGGTTAATGTTCTTTCAGCATGGTGGGGTTTACCTTGTGCTCAAGAATTTACTCTCTTGTGCCCCTCCAAATCATGGGAATATCCTTACTGAACCCTCTTTTTTCTTCTGATATGATGGAAAGCTCCAGTCAATGAGTATGATGCCCTTCTCACAAGCACTTCAAATACTTTAGGAAGGAAAGGGTGGCAAATATCTCCCTCCCCTCTTTGTCTTCCTCACATGAATTTATTTCAAATAATCCCTTCTATTAATCTCCAGCCTTTTTTTTCCCCAGCTTGAATGGGGTTGTAGTCACTAGATTGGTTTTGCTGTCTTTTGTTAATGTCTCATAAGGAAGTATCAGACATCTGTCTTTAGAATGTGTAGTTATTATCCATTGATCTGAGTTTTGAAGCCTTAACCAACATGTTGAAGTAATAGAAAAAGACCTAGTTAATGCTGTTATTGAAGAGCAGAGACAGGTTCAAACTGGGCTTATTTACAGAATACCTACACTACCTGGAACCACCAAATACACTTTTAGGGAATAAGATGGGACTAAATAGTTGGCTAAAAAGGTAAAAATTCTTTATACCCAACAACTGTTGAGTAGGCCATGTGGAGAATACAAAAATGTTTAAACTCTGAAAGCTCTTGAGCAAGCTTGAAAGGCAGGATTTGCATTCTTAAAACTATTAGCATGTCATGATTGTGCTCTATAAAAGGGAAGATGAAATGTGACAGGCAAATCATTATCCAGAAGTTCAGCTGAGCACAGGGAAGCATTAGCCATCTCTCCTCATTACTGAGGAGCTACTGCTTTGTGCCATGCGTATTGTCTCAAATGTCCAGACCAGCTGACTGGGAGCCATTCCCCATCAGGGCAATGCAATACTCCCTATTGAAACATCAAGAACAATCAATCAACACAAGAGGAGAACCATAATATTGAGTACATGGAGGAGAATTTTTGTGTTTTTCTGATTTAGTATGTTCTACATAGCATTGCTCCTTTTGAGCTATATCAGACTTTGAATCTGGTCTCCCTCAAACTTTTTCATTAAAGAATCTCTGCGAGTGGAAAAGTATAAATGATTGATTACCTCCCAAAGTTCTAGAGGCTTAGCTTGCAGTAGGCTATCACAAATTTGAAATGTCTTTGACAGTTTCTATTTTATTTTCAAACATCATATGAACTTAACACTTAAGCTACAATGTATCTCCGATGGCTTGAATATTTGTCCTTTCCAAAACTCGTGTTGAAATTTAATTCCTAATGTGGCAGTATTGAGAAGGGGGGACCTTGGAGAGATGATTGGGTCATGAGAGCTCTGCCCTTATGAATGGATTAATCTGTTCAAGGATTAATGTATTAATGGGTTATCATGGGAGTGGGACTCATGGCTTTATAAGAAGAGGAAGAGACCTGAGCTAGCATATGCAGACCCCTCACCATACACTGCCACCTCAGCACTCTGCAAAGTCCCCACCAGCAAGCAGACCCTCACCAGATGTAGCCTCTTGGACTTCTTGGACTTCTCAGCCTTGGAGCTTGCTTCTCAGGCCCCCATGGACTTGGACCTTGGACTTCTCAGCCTTCATAACGATAAGAAATAAATTCATTTTCAGTATAAATTAACCAGTTTCAGGTATTCGGTTATGAGCAACAGAAAATGGACCAAGACAGTATCTCATTGTTTTCATTTAAAAAACACAATGACTTAAATTATTTACCATCAAATAAGGCTGTATCTCTGTATATTATACCCCCAGGTATACTACTATATACCCTAAGGATTATACTTACTTCAATTTGAGAAGATAAATATTATTATCTTGAGTTAAACATTAGTTTCTAAGCTTCTTTTAAATTTAAATGACACTTCAGGAGAGTTTTGAAAGCTCTTTGCTTTTAAAAGTTAGCAAAGAAGGGGGCGGAGCAAGATGGCCAAATAGGAACAGCTCCAGTCTCCAACTCCCAGCGTGAGCGACACAGAAGACCAGTGATTTCTGCATTTTCAACTGAGGTACTGGGTTCATCTCACTAGGGAGTGCTGGACAATCGGTGCTGGTCAGCTGCTGCCAGCCCGACCAGAGCTGAAGCAGGCGAGGCATAAGCCTCACCTGGGAAGTGCAGGGGAAGGGAATCCCTTTTCAGCCAGGGGAACTGAGACACACAACACCTCCTGGGCAGTGGGCAACTCCCACCCCAATACTGCACTTTAAACAAACGGGCACACCGGGAGATTATATCCCACCCGGCGGGGAGGGTCCCACACCCATGGAGCCTCCCTGTTGCTACAGCACAGCAGTCTGATCTAACCTCAAAGGCAGCGAGGCTGGGGGAAGCCATGCATTGCTGTGAGGCTTAGAAGTAGGTAAACAAAACGCTGGGGAAGCTCGAACTGGGTGGAAGCTCACAGCAGCTCAGAAACCTGCACTGCCTCTGTAGACTCCACCTCTGGGGACAGGGCACAGCCAAGCAACAACAAAAGCAGCAGAAACCTCTGCAGGCATAGCGACTCTGTCTGACCCAGCTTTGAGAGGCAGTGGATCTCCCAGCCTGGGGCTTGAGATCTCTGAGAGGGACAGACTGCCTGCTCAAGTGGGTCCCTGACTGAGTAGCGTAACTGAGACATCCCCACTAGGGGGCAGTCTGACACCCACACCTCACAGGGTGGAGTACACCCCTGAGGAGGAAGCTTCCAAGCAGAATCAGACAGAGTACACGCCATTTCAGCAATATTCTATCTTCTGCAGCTCTCTGCTGCTGATACAGGCAAAACAGGGTCTGGAGTGGACCTCAAGCAATCTCCAACAGACCTACAGCTAGGGTCCCTACGGCTATTTAAGAAGGAAAACTATCAAACAGGAAGGACACCTACACCTGCAAACCCCATCAGTACGTCACCATCATCAAAGACCAAGATAAAACCACAAAGATGGGGAAAAAGCAGAAGACAGAAAAGCTGGAAATTCAAAAATAGGCGCTGTCTCCCCAGCAAAGGGCGTAGCTCATAAGCCAACAACGGATCGTTGGAGAATGATTTTGACAAGATGAAGAGGAGAAGGCTTCCAGTCACATCAAACTACTCCAGAGCTAAGGAGGAATTACGTACCCAAGCGCAAAAAGAAACTAAAGAAATCACTTGAAAAAGTGAAGAATTGATAGCTAGAGTAATTTAATGCAGAGAAGGTCATAAATAAAATGAAAAGAGATAAAGAAAAACATGACCGCGAAATACGCAACAAATGCAAGCTTCAGTAACTTATTTCGATCAACTGGAAGAAAAGAGTATCAGCGATTGAGGATCAAATGAATGAAATGAAAGCGAAGAGAAACAAAAGAAAAAGAAGAAAAAATGAACAAAGCCTGCAAGAAGTATGGGATTATGTAAAAGACCAAATCACGATTGGGGTACCTGAAATTGAGGAAAAATGGAACCAGAAGTTGGGAAAACACTCTTCAGGATATCGTAGAGAACTACAACCTAAATGGGCAGGCCAACGTTCAAATCAAAGTACAAAGATACTCCTCGGAAAAGAGCAGCTCAAAGACACATGAGTACCGGGTCACAAAGTTGAAATGGAAGGAAAAATCTTAAAGGGCAATAAAGAGAAAGATTGGGTTACCAAAAGGAAACCCATCAGACTAATAGCAGATCTCTCAGCAGAAACTCTCAAACCAGAAGAGAGAGTGGGGAGCCAATATTCAACATTCTTAAAAGAAAAATTTAAACCAAATTTCATATCCAGCCAAATTAAGTTTAGAACAGAAGGAGAAATAAAATCCTTTTACAGATAAACAAATGCTTAGAGATTTTGTCACAGCTAGGCCTGCCCACAAGAGACCCTGAGAGAAGCACTTACTAAACATGGAAAGGAACAACCAGTACCAGCCATTGCCACAAACGGAAGGCCAAAATGTAAAGACCATCGAGGCTAGGAAGAAACTGCATCAACTAACTTGAGCAAAATAATAGCCAGTTAATATCATAATGGCAGGATCAAGTTCACACACTTAACAAGTATAACTTGTAAATGTAAATGGACTAAATGCTCAATTAAAAAGACACAGACTGGCAAACTGGATAAAAGTCAAGACCCATCAGTCTCTGCTGTATTCCAGGAGACCCATCTCACACACCCAGAACATACATAGAGCTCAAAATAAAGGGATGGAGGAGAAGATTTACCAAACAAATGGAGAACAAAAAAGCAGGTTGCAATACTACTCTCTGATAAAACAGACTTTAAACCATCAAAGATCAAAAAGAGACAAAGAAGGCCATTACATAATGGTAAAGGGATCAATTCAACAGGAAGAGATAGCTATCCCTAAATATGTACACCCAATATAGGAGCACCCAGATTCATAAAAGCAAGTTCTTAGAGACTTACAAAGAGACTTAGACTCTTATACAATAATAATGGGAGACTTCAGCAGTCCACTGTCAGCATTAGACAGATCAACGAGACAGAGAAAGTTAACAAGGATATCCAGGAATTGAACTCATCTCTGCAGCAAAGCAGACCTAATGAACATCTATAGAACTCTCACCCCAAATCAACAGAATATACATTCTTCTCAGCACCACATCGCACTTATTCCCAAATTGACCACATAATTGGAAGTAAAGCACTCCTCAGCAAATGTACAAGAACAGAAATTATAACAAACTGTCTCTCAGACCACAGTGCAATCAAGAACTAAGAACTCAGGACTAAGAAACTCAATCAAAACTGCTCAACTACATGGAAACTGAACAGCCTGCTCCTGAATGACTACTGGGTAGCATATAACGAAATGAAGGCAGAAATAAAGATGTTCTTTGAAACCAATGAGAACAAAGTACAACTATACCAGAATCTCTGGGACACATTTAAAGCAGTGTTTAGAGGAAATTTATAACTGAATGCACAGAAAGCAGGAAGATCTAAAATTGACACTCTAACATCACAATTAAAAAAGAACTGAGAAACAGAGCAAACACATTCAAAAGCTAGCAGAAGGCAAGAAAATAGCCAGATGGGCAGAACTGAAGGAGATAGAGACACAAAAACCCTCCAAAATCAATGAATCAGGAGTTGGTTTTGAAAAAGATCAACAAAATTGACAGACCACTAGCAAGACTAATAAAAGAAGAAAGAGAAAGAATCAAATAGATGCAATAAAAAATGATAAAGGGATATCACCACCGACCCACGAAATACAAACTACCATCAGAGAATACTATATATATAAACACTTACCAATGCATGAAATAAGCTAGAAAATCTAGAAGAAATGGTAATTTCTGGACGCTTACACTCTTCGACTAAGCCAGGAAGAAGTTGAATCCCCTGAATAGACCAATAGCAGGCTCTGAAATTGGGAGGCAATAATTAATAGGCTACCAACCAAAAAGTCAGGACCAGATGGATTCACAGCTGAATTCTACAGAATTACAAAGGAGGTTAGTACCATTCAGCCTGAAACTATTCCAATCAATAGAAAAAGAGGGAATCCTCCTAACTCATTTTGCAAGGTAACATCATCCTGATACCAAAGCCCACAGCAGAACACAACAAAAAGAATTTTAGACCAGCAATATCCTACAGTGAACATCGTGCAAAATCCTCAACAAAATATTGGCAAACCGGATCCAGCAGCACATCAAAAAGCTTATCCCTAGCGATCAAATTAAGGCTTCATCCCTGGGATGCAAGGCTGGTTCAACATTCACAAATCAATAAACATAATCCAGCATATAAACAGAACCAAAGACAAAGAACCATGATTATCTCAATAGATGCAGAAAAGAAACTTTTGACAAAATTCAACAGCCCTTCATGCTAAAACGCTCAATAAATTCGGTGATGGAACATTATAAAATAATGAGAGCTATTTGCTGACAAACCCACAGCCAATATCATACTGAATGGGCAAAACTGGAAAAATTCCCTTTGAAAACTGGCACAAGACAGGGATGCCCTCTCACCACTCTTATTCAACATAAGTGTTGGAAGTTCTGGCTAGGGCAATCAGGCAAGAGAAATCAAAGGGTATTCAGTTAGGAAAGAAGTCAATTGTGTCCCTATTTGCAGATGACATGTTGTATATTTAGAAAACCCGCATTATCTCAGCCAATCTCCTTAAGCTGATAAGCAACTTTAGCAAAGAATCTCAGGATACAAAATTAATGTGCAAAAAATCTAAAGCATTCTTATACACCAATAACAGACAAACCAAATCCTTGAATGAACTTCCATTCACAATTGCTTCAAGATAAATACCTAGGAATCCAACTTGCAAAGGGATGTAAAAAGGACCTCTTCAGGAACTACAAACCACTGCTCAGTGAAATAAAAGGAACACAAACAAATGGAGCATGCCTCATGGATAGGAAGAGTGTATGTGCCTTGAGGTACGTTTGTAGAGACTAAATACCTCCCTTCAAGCTACCAATGAGTTTCTTCACAGGTGGAAAAAACTGGCACCAAGTTCAGGACCAAAAACAGCCCATGCTCCAAGACAATCCTAAAGTCAAAGAACAAAGCTGGAGGCATCACGCTACCTGACTTCTGAAACTATACTACAAGGCTACAGTAACCAAAACAGCATGGTACTGGTACCAAAACAGAGATATAGACCAATGGAACAAGACAGATCCTCAGAAATAATACCACACATCTGGCCGTCGTCTTTTGACAAACCTAGAAGAAACAGAAATGCAGGGGAGAAAGGATTCGCTATTTAAATAAAATGGTGCTGGAAATTAAAACAGCCATAAGTAGAAAGCTGAAACTGGATCTTTCATACTCCTTATACGAAAATTAATTCAAGATGGATTAGACTTAAATGTTAGACCTATTACCATATTAAAAATCCTAGAGGCCTAGGTAGTACCATTCAGGACATAGGCATGGGCAAAAGTTCATGTCTAAAACACCAAAGACTTTCTGCACAGCAAAGAGGAAACTACCATCAGAGTGAAGGAGGCAACCTACAGATGGGAGAAAAGGTGCCAATCTACTCATCTGACAAAGAATAATATCCAGAACCACCACAAAAAGAACTCAAACAAATTTAAAGAAAAAAACAAACAACCATCAAAATGGGCCAAAGGATATGAGCAGGGCATTTTCTCAAAAGAGACATTCATACAGCCAACAGACACATGAAAAAATGCTCATCATCACTGGCCATCAGAGAAATGCAAATCAAAACCACAATGAGATACCATCTCACACCAGTTAGAATGGCGATCATTAAAAAGTCAGAGAGCAACAGACGGGGATGTGTGGAGAAATAATGGAACACTTTTACACACTGTTGGTGGGTTTGACTAGTTCAACCATTATGGAAAACAGTGGCGTTCTCGGGGTCTAGAACTGAATGTATGCAGGCCAACCATCCCATTACTGGGTATATACCCAAAGGATTATAAATCATGCTGCTATAAAATTTGCATGCTTGCGTGTTTACGCCTTCATAATAGCGAACTTGGAATCAACCCAAATGTCCATCAGTGACAGACTGGATTAAGAAAATGTGGCTGTACACCATGGAATCTATGCAGCCATAAAAAGGATGAGTTTGTGTCCTTTGTAGGGACGTTGCAGCTGGAAACCATCATTCTTAGCAAACTATGCGGGGCAGAAAACCAAACACCGCATGTTTTCTCACTCGCATAGGTGGGAACTGAACAATGAATCACCTGGATAGAGGAAGGGAACATCAGACACGGGGCCTATCATCACGGGCGGGAGGAGAGGGATTGCATTGGGAGTTATACCTGATGTAAATGACGAGTTGATGGGTGCTGACGAGTTGATGGGTGCAGCACAGCAACATGGCACAAGTATACATATGTAACCTGCACGTTATGCACATGTACCCTAGAACTTAAAGTATAATAATAATAAATAAAAATAAATTAAAAAATAAAAGTTAGCAAAGAAGCCTCAGTCTTTATATTGTACTGAGAAACATATTTTAATAATAAGGGGTATAAATATGAATATCTCATGAAGAATAGCATCAATAACACTTGACAGTTTAATGAACCAGAATTTTCACAACATAGCCATATATCCTAGTCCTCCTAAATATATCTCCTATTTCTTATCTTGTAACCCTGTTAGATAGAGCAGGGTTTAAGATCTCCACTTAAGAGGCGAGGAAACTGATGTTTACAGTGATTAAGTGACTTGCCTGTTCTTACAATTGATAACTCACTAGCCTGTAAGCTCCATGAGGGCAGGGACCTTGTCTATTTTGTTTATCGTTTATCTTCGCCCTCCAGCGCAATGCCTGCAAACATTAAGAACTCAATAAATACTTAGTAATTTAATCTCCAGACTTTAGTTGTCGCTTTCTTTCCCTATACAGAGTACTGAATAATTCTTCCCAGAACGAAACAGCAGAAAGGAGACCAACTGAAGAACCAAAGCAAAATCTGTCCTCTTTTCCAATTTTCTAAGGACTAGCTCTGAAATGCTGTATCAGGAAGGGAAACAAAACTATAACATTCATTTTCTCTTCTAGAGCTGAGATTTTTTTCTTTTTAGCTGAATTTGTCACACTTTTTTTTAAAGTGGATTTCCTTACCAATGATATAATACTTAAGGCTAAAAGTACAGGTGCTAAGATGGACATGAAAAAGAATGACCTCCTGGATTTTTTGGTGTTTCTAAACAACTTGCTGTGAAAGAAGGGCATTCCGTATGGTGAACTCAGATGCCCCTTATACCAGGGTCAGCCTTGATGGTAAACAGTAAAAGGTCTGGATTGCTTGTTAAAACTGAACTAAGCAACAAACTCTTAGAGACTTAGAAAATCAGCACAGATGTGCTTCCATGTCCCAGAGTTGTCACTGCCATTCAGTACCATTACTGTAGCTTAATGACATGGGAGCCTGGGGTCCTGAGGAAGTCAATAAAAGAGCATATGAAGAAAATGATAAAAAGAGATCCATGAGCAGAAGGAAATGAATTTATTCTTACCGTGGAGTAGATTAAATGAAACAATTTTGCTCCTGAACACTGAAAAAATGGTCATAGATTGACTCCTCTCCATTGAGTGAGGAAAAAAGGCATCTCTTTCACTTCTTGGTTTATACCGTGATGGAAAACATAATCATTGCAAACTGAACAGTGAAGACTATAACTAGTTGAGAAGAGTATTAGGGACCTATGGAAATCAATTTGTGCATTCCCCATGGGTACTACCAAGCATCCAGTCACATTACAATCTCACAGACCACATCATAATTCAGGGAGTCTTGGATTCAAAAGTGGAAGACCTGCGTTTTTCAGACCCTCATTCTGCCACTCACTAACTACTGAGACCTCTGGCATATCACTTAAACTCTCTAAATCTCTCCTTTCTGCAATTTGTGTCTACGGGGAAAATAAACCTGACTTGTCATGCCGTTCTGAAGATTTCGTGGGAAAATAGAAAAGAAAGCTATCTGTAAACTGTGAAGCACTCTATAACTCTCAGATGGTATTATTGTGACTGTCTCCACTCCTATTATTACCCACTTCAGACAGCAGCATTAAAGAGGCAAGGGCAGGAAGGAGGAGGTATGACATAAAGTCAATTCTGCCCAGGTAGGATTTTGCCTTGCATCAGGAACATTTTTGTAGACAAATAACTGAAATAAAATTGCCCTTATCTGATGTACAAGGTAAGTGCAATTTTATTTTACTTATTTGTCTACAAAATGTGAGGTGCCTTGCATTCTTTGTCTCGTTTCATCCTCTCAACTTTATAAAACCCATTTTTCTTATGAAGAAATGAGACTTAAAGAGGTTACATAATTCACCCATGGCCACACATACCTTAGGAGAGAGCTGGAATTTAAATCCAGTCATCTGACTCCAGAGACCTCTCCTTGAGGTGCTACAGGGTATGTACCTTTGGAGATATATATATATATATTTTATATATATAACTTAATGAATTATTGTAAAGGAAACACTCATCCCCTCAAGAAAAACACATCAAGAAATACAACATTGCCACCCCCCAGAAGCTCTTTGTTTTCCCACTCTTACTCTCCCCAAAGATAATCACTATCCTGGCTTTTACAGTGATTATCTTAGTGGCTTCACCATGCAAGTTTGCAATCACTAAACACTGTAGCTTAGGTTTACTTAATTTTAACTTTACATAAATGGAGTAATATAGTATACATATAGTGTACAATTTTTTGGTCTGACTTCTTTTGATCATGTTTATGAGATTTCTTTTTTTAACCACTCTGTGGCTTGCTTTTTTTTTTTTTAACTTTCAAAAATGGTGTCTTTTGAGGAATATAATCTCTTAATTTTAATACTGTTAAATGGCTTATCAACATTTCCCTTTTACCAGGAATTTATCAACGTTTTCCTTTTCAGTTAGTGCTTTTGCGTTCTTATTTAAAAAAATTGTTCCCTTTTCTGAAGTCATGAAGATAGTCACCTAAAGTATCTTCTGAAACGTTGTTTTACCTTTCATATTTGTAACAACAATCCACTATAATTGTTTTTTGTGTATGATATGGGCTAGAGGTCAAGAGCTTTTTTTCTTTTTCCCCCCCCCCCCCATTGTATCCAGTTTTCTTAGCACTACCAATTGAAAAGATCATCTTTCTTCATTACTCCAAAGTGCTACCTTTATCACAAATCAAGTGTCTTTATATGCATTGGTATGTTTCTGAGCTTGCTCTTCTCTTCTGTTAGTCTATACATCTATCTTTACATCTGTCCCCACCCATTTAGTTTACTATCATCTTATAAGAAGTCTTGGTTTTCTTTAAGATTATGTTGGTTACTCCTGGTCTTTTGAATTTTCATATACATTTTAGAATAAGCTTGTCAAGTTTTACAATAAAACATTTGAGATTCTTGTTGAGATTATATAGAATTTAGAGATCGATTTGAGAATAATTGGTGTCTTAACAAAATTGAGTATTTGAATCTGTCAACCTTGTATATCTTTCTTTCCATTGGTAAGGGGCAAGGAAGTATGGGTTTCATTAATTTCCATTAGTAATGTTTCATAGTTTTCTACTTTTACTGTCTTCCTAAATAATCTAAGTGCCTTGAAGTACTTTTACATCTTTATCCTTTCCTAACTTATGTACTTTTATTGTCATATATTTTTATTGTTTGTTTATTTTAAATCACACAATAAAATGTTTAAACAGCTTATATTTATTTGGATTCGTTAATGTCTTATCAGTTTTCTTAGATTTCATTCTGTGTCTCTCATCTTCATGCAAGGATATCCTGTCAGAAAGACTCTTGTGTATTTACTTTACTGAGGGTCTGCTGATAATAAATTATCTCAGTTTTTATTCACCTGAAACTGTCTTTCATTCTGAAGTCTGTTTTTACTGAGTATAAAATTACAGGGTTTTTTTCCTTAGCATTTGGCAGATGTTTGTATTTTAGCTTCCTATGTTTGTCTGTTGATAAATCAGCTATTAATACAACTGTCATTCTTCTGAACATAATCTACCCTATACTTTCTGGGTGCTTTTAAGTTCTTTTCTTTTCTCATTATTTATAATGGCTCAGTATATTTCTTTTAATGTTTTCTTCTTGAGTTTTTCTATCTGTAAATCGATGTGTTTCAGAAGTTTGAGGATATTCTTAGCTAGATATTATCAAATTGTTGCCTTCTACCCCCTTTTTATGTCTCATTTTTGAAGCTACAGTTAAGTGCATATCAGACTTTTGAACTGAATCTTCTCTCTCTTAACCTCTCTTCTGTATTTTGTATCTTTTTGTCTCCCAATTGCTTCATAATAAGTATTTCCTTCTGACTTGCCTTTTATTTCACTAATTCTCTCTTCATTGAAGTCTAATCTATGAAATCTTTCCACTGAGTTACTCATTTCAGTAACTTTTCATTATGTAATTTTTGTTTGTTTTTTTAATATTATCTCAGTCATATATTTTAGTTCCTTTAAATAGCAAGAATAATTGTTTTAAAGTCTAGCTCCAGTATCTAAAGACCGTGGATTGCCTTATGTTTTCCTTTTTGTTTTTCTCTCCCTGATGATTCTCTGTCATGCCGTCTTATTTGCTTGTGCGCCTTCTTATCTTTGATTATTTTTCTGGGTTATCCAGATACCTCCTAGCTCAAATCAGTCTATATGAGAAATGTATTACTTCTAATTTGCTTTTCCTATTAGCATACAGCCATGCAGGGCCTCAATGCAAATTGCAGGGAGTTTATGATAACCTTTTCCTTGAGCAAGCCCAGGACGTTCATCCCTCTCTATAACTTTCAGAAGTAATGCTCAGTCACATAGCTTTCTCTTCCAGAATGGCAAACTTTAGACCCTACAGCTTTGAGTACTGTCTTCTCCTAGGTCTTGGTCCAGTAATTCTTCCCTTTATTATCGTTCTAATATCCTTATTTTATTTTTCTTTTTTTTCCAGCTTTAATGATTATCCTCATCAAAACATTTGGTCCATATCACCCTATCAACAACTGTCAGAAGTAAAGGCCCTATTCCTGAATTCTCATAGCAAGTGCCAGTATTACTAGAAGGAGTTCAGTCAGATGATATTTTTGTTTTCTGCTATCCAGGTTAAAAAGATATTTGGTTCTGTCCAAAAGGAAAAATTTGGGTACCATTTTGTAGCTTTGGGATTTAGGGTTCCAGATTCAATAAATGCAATTAGTGGATTTTGTTCTGTATTAGTGAAATTACTTTTATTATAAAAGAAACCCAATTAAAACTGATATTTTTTAAAAAGCATGTTGGCAAAAATACATATTTTTTAAGTGAAAAAGATTCTGTTAGTTCTCTTAATCCAGAGGGATACTGGCTTCAGGTGGGCTTCTTCCAGGGGCTCTAAAGATCCCATCAGGGCCCATTTCAGTCCATCTGTCATTGCAGTCTCCTGCCATGCTGACTTCATTCTCAAGTTATCTGTGGTAGCCCTTGGAGGCTACATATTTATATCCTCCCCATTTTGAGGCCACCACAAAATATCCAAGCATCCCAGAAACTCTTGTTACATTTCTCTGGCTCTGCTGGATCATTAATTCATGGTGAATTCATGGTTCAGCAGAATTCCCCATTGCGATCTGGGGAATGAGACGCTGTGATGTAGCACATTTAAGTAAAGGTTCCAACCCTGAAAAAGGGGCATGGTTCCCAACCAGAAGTGCAGGATTTTAAGGTGGTAGAGGACATGCTTTGTTGAGAAAAATCAGAAAGTTGTTTTTGATAGAAAGGGAATGAATTCTGGATAAAAGAAAACAAATGTCCGCTACAACAGCTAAATGGAAATGAATGTTGTTGTTTCCCTCTGTGGCTTCTGTGTCTCCCAGTTCCTTTGAAAGCATTTGGTTGTTTAATTTATTATGCTGTTCATAAGTGCACAAAGGTCTCTCTTTGCATCTGAGATGTGTTTGAGGTTAATCTCTTTTGCCTATTAGTTTTGAAAGATCCTTAAGACTGTTGTGCATTTGGAAAGTGGGAAAGTGCAGAGATCTGCCACAAGTTGATTTTTAGAGCAGTATCTTCATCTAAATGCAGTATGCCACCTTCATGAGTGTCCTATGGGATTTGAAGGTTGGAATGGAAAGCAAGTTTAGGCAGGCACTTTAGGATCATGCCTCAGAAAAAGGCCTGGTGTTTTCTGTCCTGAAACTCAATGAAAATGAATTGATGAGCAGACAATAGCTAGTGTGCCCAGCTGATTGATCTATGCAGTCCCAAACATCCCCAAGCTGTTTGGCAGCAAGCCGTTTTTCTTCTGTCCTTTCCTTATTAATTCAGGCTATGATAAATGGCCATGCTGACAGCCCACTACAATGAAAATATAATCCTTGTCAGGGAGTCTTCCATCTTCCTAGAAGCTAAGAAAAACTTGTCCATAACCCTCTTGCAGTGGAATTTTCTCACAATCATAGTGGTGATGTGTGAGTGTGACAGTGTATGTGTATATCCTGCTGAATGCTGTGAGGTCACTTCAAGGCAAAAAGCACACAAGTTAATTAAAGATAGACCTCTTGCAAACAGAAGCCACCTAGCTATACTTCATGTGTGTTATAAGCAGCCCTGAGAAAATGTAGCACTCTCAGAAACACCTTGAGTTTAAACAATACAGGGGAGAAGAAGAAAATTAATGCATGCTTTTCCCACAGGATCTCATAAAAGAAACTAACAAGTGCAAAGTGGAGAAAGAAGGGATGTAAACACTCATTATCCATTGTTGGGGAGATTTCACACTAATCACTTCACCCTTCCCAAGCTTCTTACACATCACATCTCTCTCTCTCCTGATCTGTATTGTATGGCACCTCATGACACACTGCAGGCAGAAAGCTGACATGCATTTAGTGAGATCTCTCCTTTATCAACAAAAGTTTACATGTTCCAACATTGCTGGAAATAGGATGATCCATAAAGAGATCTGATATCAGTAGAGTTAGAAGAGTCTCTGGAAACTGTCGGTCGGGGGGACTGAGACAAGCAGGGTGGCAGGTGCTGTTTGCACGTGATTATCTCACAGATATATTCACACATGTGTGCATGGGTAAGCAAATTTTGTTGGCAGGATTGTTTATAATCGAAAAACCTGGGGAGCAGCCTATATGGCTGGTAGTAGGCAAAATAAGATCGTTCTACTTAATCAAATAAACATTAGAAAGAACAAGGAATCTCCAAATGTGTCACCAGCAACAATTTTCAGAAAAGTCACAAAAGAGTATATGTGCTTCAATTTATAATTTCTTAAAATAGGGGAGATGATAAAATAGGTATGTAGGTAGATAGATTATAGCTAGATAGATAGATACACACACACAAACACATATATCTGCTTGTGTATATCAGAAAATTTCTGGAGGGAATAAGCAAGAAAGGTAAAACTGGTTGTCTCTAGGGAAAGACAGTGGTAGCCTTGGAATAACTGGAAAATCACTTGTAGGTATTTTGTACAGTTTGTTTTTACCACTGCATGAATTATGTTTTCATTAGAATATAGTATAATTATCTTTAATGTTCTGATTCCCAATCTAGTGTTGCAGTTTGCTCATCTGCCTTCTAAAGGGGAATACAAACAGGGTGTGGTTATAAGCTAAGATCTTTTTGAGACATTCACTCCAGGTACTCCTTGTCATACTGACAACTTTTGGGGTGATGCTGGGCAGAAGGCTTACATCTCTCATCAGTGATACAAAGAACATATGGCACAGTATAGCCCACTAGTTCTCAAGCAGAATCACCTATAGGTATCAAACAGATTCCTGAGCACCAGAATCCACAAGTAGATCTGGTGTGAGGCCTATGAATCTGAATCTGCATTTTAGCAGTCTCCCAGGCTGCGCTAATCCTGCTGGTCTATAAACTACATGTTGAAATGCATGAATGTGTCACCTACCCATAATTTGTTTATTTCAGAAATGGGTCCCTCCCTCAAAAAAATTATTTTTACTTAAAGACACACCACCAGTATTTGAAATATCACCGGGCTGGACGAGGCAGTGAAGAAGGGCTGGAAATTCATTTTGGAGGATTGCTAATAAGACTGGCCATGAGTTTCTGGGATGAGCAATTGGGTAGGCAATGATGATGACATTTTAAAAAATGCTTAAAATAAATGAGGCAAGAGAGTAGGGAGAATAGGTATAGGTTGCAAATCAAGAGATCAGTCCGAGATTTATTTTGTGATGACAGAGATCTAATCTTAGTAGTTGGAGATGAATATCTGAGGCTCAGAAAAGAGGTCTGGTTTTGTAGATATAAATGTGGTAATTGCCAGAATGTAGACATATTTAAAGCCATGGAAAAGGATTGAATTATCTTAAAAAGTATCAAAAGAAAAATCTGAGCTGAACCCTGAGAAACTCTAACACTTAGAGGTCTTAGAGAGGAGGAACAGCACTAAGAAGAGGGGAACATCACATACCAGGGCCTGTCATGGGGTGCAGGGGGAGTGGGGAGGGATAGCATTAGGAGATATACTTAATGTAAATGACGAGTTAATGGGTGCAGCACACCAACATGGCATATGTATACATATGTAACAAACTACGTTTTGCACATGTACCCTAGAACTTAAAGTATAATTTAAAAAAAAAGAAAAAGAAAAGGAAAGTTGCAGCCAGTGGGCCAGGAGGGAGACTGTAAGAGTATGGGATTCAGTTGCCAAGAAAGGAGGTATGTGGAGATAAGCAGTGTTGGGCTGGTTCAGCTGCTGCTGAGGGACTGAGTAAGGTGGAGAGTGGAAAGCATCCCCTAGATAGGAAGGTCCTGATGCCCTTGGCCAGGATAATTCTTTAGAAATTAGGGAAGAGCCCAGATTGGAGTTGGTTAAAAAAAATAATAAAAATGAGAAAGTAGAGAACATATGTACAGATAACTTTTTAATTAAGTTTGATTATGAAAGACATAGGGCAGTGGGACAGTAGCTGGAGGAAGACATGGATTCAAGGAAGCTGTTTACTGATAAATGAATTCAGCAAAGTTTTGGGACATAAAATTATTGTAAATTAATGTACACAAGTCAGTAGGTCTGCTATATACCAACAGCAACCAAGCTGAGAATCAGATAAAGAATTCAACCCCTTTTACAATAGCTGCAAAAAAATAAAACACTTAGGAATATACCTGACCAAGGAAGTAAAAGACCTCTAGACTGAAAACTACAAAACACTGCTGAAAGAAATCATAGATGACACTAACAGATGGAAACACATTCCTTGCTCATGGATGGGTAGAATCAATATTGTGAAAATGACCATTCTTGCCAAAAGTAATCTGCAAATTCAATGCAATTCCCATCAAAATACCACCATCATTTTACACAGAACTACTAAAAACAATTTGAAAATTCATATGGAACCAAAAAAGAGCCTGCATAGCCAAAGCAAGACTAAGCAAAAAGAACAAATTTGGAGGTATCACAACACCTGACTTCAAACTATACTATAAGGCCATAGTTACCTAAACAGCTTGGTACTGGTATGAAAATAGGCACATAGACCAATAGAACAGAATAGAGAACTAAGAAATAAGGCCAAATACTTACAGCCAACTGATCTTCGACAAAGCGAACAAAAAACATAAAGTAAGGAAAGGACACCCTATTCAATAAATGGGGCTGGGATAATTGGCAAGCCACACATAGAAGAATGAAACTGGATCCTCATCTCTCACTTTATGCAAAAATCAACTCAAGATGGATCAAAGACTTAAATTGAAGACCTGAAACAATAAAAATCCTAGAAGATAACATCAGAAAAACCCTTCTAGACATTGGCTTGGGCAAAGACTTCATGAGCAAGAACCCAAAGCAAATGCAACAAAAACAAAGATAAACAGATGGGGCTTAATTAAACTAAAAAGCTTCTGTACAGCAAAAGAAACAATCAGCAGAGTAAACAGACAACCCACAGAATAGGAGAAAATCTTCACAATCTATACATCCGACAAAGGACTAATATCCAGAATCTACAAGGAACTCAAATCAGCAAGAAAAAAAAAAAAAAAACAATCTCATCAAAACGTGGGCAAATGATATGAATTGATAATTCTCAAAAGATTTGTAAATGGCCAACAAACATCTGAAGAAATGCTCAACATCACTAAAGATCAGAAAAATGCAAATCAAAACCACAAAGTGATACCACCTTACTTTTGCAAGAATGGCCATAATCATAAAATAAAATAAAATAAATAGGTGTTGGCATAGATGTGGTGAAAAGGGAAGATTTTTACACTGTTGATTGGAATGTAAACTAGTACAACCACTATGAAAAACTGTGGAGTTTCCTTAAAGAACTAAAAGTTGTACTACCATTTGATATAGCAGTTCCACTACTGGGTATTTACTCAGAGGAAAGAAGTCATTATATGAAAAAAATACTTGCATATGCATGTTTATAGCAGCACAATTCACACTTGCAAAAATATGGAACCAGCCCAAATGCCCATAAATCAGTGAGTGGATAAAGAATTTGTTTCATATATATATAATGGAATACTACTCAGCCATAAAAATGGATGAAATAATGGCATTCACAGCAACCTGGATGGAATTGGAGACCATTATTCTAAATGAAGTAACTGAGGGATGCAAAACCAAACATTGTATGTTCTCACTCATAAGTGGAAGCTAAGCGATGAGGATACAAAGGCATAAGAATACTACAATGGACTTTGGGGACTTGGGGAAAGAATGGAAGTGGGGTGAGGAATAAAAGACTACACACTGAGTACAGTGTACACTTCTTGGGTGATAGGTGCAGCAAAATCTCAGAAATCATCACTAAAGAACTTATTCATGTAACCAAACAGCACCTGTTTCCCAAAAACCAAGTAAAATAATAAAAATAAATAAATCTTTAAAAATAAATAAGACAATTATTGGGGGTAGAGTGGGAGTTATTTTAAATAGGGTAGACAGAGAGGGCCTTTCCAAAGTGGTAATATTTAAGTTTAGACCTGAGGATTAGAAGGAGCCTGTGTGTGTTTGTTTTATACTTACAGGTACATGTACACATATTCATGTATAAACTTTTTAGTTGCAGAAGTGAAATCAGTTTTCTGTGGCAGTCCTTATAGGTTTATCTTTTCTTAAAAAACTGGTCTATATTTGTCAGACTACAGTATGAGGAAATTGGTGTTTTTGAGTTCTTGATAACTATAAATTTTTTTGAGATCCAGTTTAATAATAATTTAAAATTTATATACTCTTTCATCAAACACTCCTATTTATAATAATTTATCTTACAGATATAGTTACAAAGTACATAAAGATTCATATGTTAGACTAGCATAAATCTGCAAACAACCTAATTGATCCAACCAATGAGAGACTAGTTAAATAGATGAATACAATGGAATACTAGATAACTGTTTAAAAGAATAAGATCCATCTTGAATTAATTTTTGTATAAGGAGTAAGGAAAGGATCCAGTTTCAGCGTTCTACTTATGGCTAGCCAATTTTCCCAGCACCATTTATTAAATAGGGAATCCTTTCCCCATTTCTTGTTTTTGTCAGGTTTGTCAAAGATCAGATGGTTATAGATGTGTGGTATTATTTCTGAGGGCTCTGTTCTGTTCCATTTGTCTATATCTCTGTTTTGGTACCAGTACCATGCTGTTTTGGTTACTCTAGCCTTGTAGTATAGTTTGAAGTCAGGTAGCGTGATGCCTCCAGCTTTGTTCTTTTGGCTTAGGATCGGCTTGGCAATGTGGGGTCTTTTTTGATTCCATATGAACTTTAAAGCAGTTTTCTCCAATTCTGTGAAGAAAGTCATTCACAAAGCCGAAACTGGATCTTTTCATTACTCCTTATACGAAAATTAATTCAAGATGGATTAGAGACTTAAATATTAGACCTAAAACCATAAAAACCCTAGAAGAAAACCTAGGTAATACCATTCAGGACATAGGCATGGGCAAGGACTTCATGTCTAAAACACCAAAAGCAATGACAACAAAAGCCAAAATTGACAAATGGGATCTAATTAAACTAAAGAGCTTCTGCACAGCAAAAGAAACTACCATCAGAGTGAACAGGCAACCTACAGAATGGGAGAAAATTTTTGCAATCTACTCATCTGACAAAGGGCTAATATCCAGAACCTATAAAGAACTCAATCAAATTTACAAGAAAAAAACAAATCCATCAAAAAGTGGGCAAAGGATATGAACAGACACTTCTCAAAAGAAGACATTCATACAGCCAACAGACACATGAAAAAATGCTCATCACCACTGGCCATCAGAGAAATGCAAATCAAAACCACAATGAGATACCATCTCACACCAGTCAGAATGGCAGTCATTAAAAAATCAGGAAACAATAGGTGCTGGAGAGGATGTGGAGAAATAGGAACACTTTTACACTGTTGGTGGGACTGTAAACTAGTTCAACCATTGTGGAGAACAGTATGGCGATTCCTCAAGGATCTAGAACTAGAAATACTATTTGACCCAGCCATCCCATTACTGGGGATATACCCAAAGGATTATAAATCATGCTGCTATAAAGACACATGCGCACGTATGTTTATTGTGGCACTATTCACAATAGCAAAGACTTGGAATCAACCCAAATGTCCATCAGTGATAAACTGGATTAAGAAAATGTGGCACATATACACCATGGAATACTATGCAGCCATAAAAAAGGATGACTTTGTGTCCTTTGTAGGGGCATAGATGCAGCTGGAAACCATCATTCTCAGCAAACTATCACAAGAACAGAAAACCAAATACCACATGTTCTCACTCATAGGTAGGAACTGAGCAATGAGATCACTTGGACACAGGAAGGGGAGCATCACACACCAGGTCCTATTGTGGAGAAGGGGTAGGGGGGAGGGATAGTATTAGGAGATATACCTAATGTAAATGATAAGTTAATGGGTGCAGCACACCAACATGTCACGTGTATACATATGTAACAAACCTGCACATTGTGCACATATACCCTAGAACTTAAAGTATAATAGAAATAAATAAAACAAAACAAAAAAAAGAATAAGATCTACGTATGAGAAAATATCCATGTTATATCATGAGATATCATGATACTGTGGGATATCAGAGCCTGTTTGGGAACAATCCAGTACAAAGGGAGGCATTGATGGTAGAGTAGAGAAGGAGATGAGCAAGGGAGTGGAGTGCTAGAGAAAGCCCGGGGGCTGAGATCCAGGGCCTGAGCAGAGGATCAGATTTTGATTAGAAGAGCCACACTTCCTTCATTTTAACAGTAGGGTCCAGATATAGGCAGATGAGAGTTTGGTGTGGAGAGGTAAAAAAATATCCTCATCCATGAAGTATGGCAAGATGTATTAGAGGAAAATAAATGGAAAAATGAGATTTTTGCAGAAGAAAAATTGGAGAATTGGAGGGAAAGTGGACAAACAAACATTCCTGTTGAAGAAGCAACAGATGTCACAGAAAAGCAGAGAAAAGCCACCGCAAAGCTCTCACCCAGTAGGGCATAGTGGCCTTGTGGGTAAGTCACTTACCTTGCTTTGGGCCTGAATTTCTTCACGTATAGACTGGTGAGAATACTCACTTTGCTTTGTGGGTTTGTGTGAGACTTGGCTAGAATAAATGTGATGATAAATTGCAAATTGTGAAGCTCTGTATAAACATGTGTGACTTCATCTTTTTTTCTTTAATGTGCAAAATCGAGACAGTAGTTGTACCTACTCTGGCAGGTTGGTACTGAAGATTAAATGAAATGAAATAGCACCAGGTAATGAAAGCCTTCTTCCTGGTTCATAGTAAGTTCTCATAAGGGTTAGCTATTCATTTCGTTTTCTTGTTTATTTAATGTGGTCTGTTTAGTATCAGTGTCAGTGAGCCGCCTGCCCTCAGTTGTAATAACTGTCAGTGTAGCCTGAAAAATGGATGAGAAAGGCATAGTTGCAATGTTCATTCATTCATACACTTCCACCAGGCTGCCACTGAGGCAAACAGATGACAAGAATTTCAGTGGTGGAAAGCACTTAGCAATTATCACGTCCAAACCCTATCCTTTAAAAAAAAATTAATAAAGGACCCAAGACTCAGGTTCTCAGAGTGTCAGAAAGTCACACATAGCAGGGCCTAGATTCCCAGCCCAGACCTCTTTCCACTCTCTCTATGATCCCACCCTGCTTTGCCTTGTCACACAGCCACTGGGATCACATTCACAGGGCAGTGCTCATTTGAAATGTGGCTTAGACCACCATGGAAAGAATGGCATGTTTTTCTTTAAAAAGGACAAAGCTGTTTAAGGTAAATGGTATAATAAGAAACCAACATAAACAGCATGGAAGATTCTACCAGATGCAAATTGCATGTTAGAAAAGCTTTAATTAGCTCAAATGAATATTCTTGGGAAACCAATTCTGAGGTTTGCTGTAGCCTTGCAGATGGGCAGTATGAACCACGACCAGCCTTGTCTGAATCTCAGGCAGATGAAGCGTTAATCACAGGACTGAGACTCTGCCATAGCTCTCCTGGGGACCTTGTGTGTCCTCCCTTCAGTTCCCATTCTATTTCTTCCTGTTTGTGTGAACTTAGACAGTGAAAACCACTACTATTTATTGAACAATTACTCTATGTCAGGTGTTAAGCTAAGTATTGGAAATATATTCTCTTTGATACTCATAAGAACCCTATATAGAACTAATTGCGCGTGTGCGCGCATGTGTAGAACTCAATAGAGTCCCCAATTAAAGAGCCAAATAGCCAGGAAATGTACTATTCTACTGCTCCAAGTCATTTAACATTTTCTTGCCTTATTTTGATCATCTGCAAAATGAGGACATTGGCATAGATAACTGCTGAGTTTGCTTCCAAGTCTCCTTTCTGTGAGTCTGTGATATGAAAGTTAACCAAGTTTGAAACAGGACCACAAATTTACTCACAATACCAATGGGATGCATGGAAAAAAATATACACACACACACACACACACACACATATGTATATCAAATATATATAGATATAAACATATATATAAATATATATTTTATATATAAACATATATATATATATTTGAGACAGAATCTCGCTTTATCATCCAGGCTGGATACAGTGGCACAATCATGACACACTAAAACCTTAAACTCCTGAGCTCGAGGGATCCTCCCGCCTTGGCCTCCCCAGTAGCTAGGATTACAGGCATGTGCTATCATGCCTGGTTATGTTTTTCTATTATTTGTAGAGACAGACTTTCACTATGCTGACCAGGCTAATCTTGAACTTTTGGCTTCAAGTGATCATCCTGCTTTGGTCTCCCAAAATGTTGTGATTACAGGCACTAGCCACCATGCCTGCGGAGAAAATATTCTTTAGTTTTGTCTTTAATTTGCCTTCCTCAAGAGCTCCCACTTAAACTTTTGGTTCAATCTATGAGCTAATGCAACATAATCATAGAAAGAATTCTTTAGGTGATGTACAACCTCTGAGTCTTCTCTTTCTACCCTTGTTTTCCCCTTAAATGGTGTCTGGAGGAGTCAGGTGGTTTTACTTGGCCTAGAGGATTTACGGATAAGGGATTCTCTGCCCTACCTTGTCTCTGCGGCCATGTCCCTAGGCTACCTGGACAGTGCTCACCTTATTCGTATTTGTGGCAGCTAGTAGAGGTACTTTCTTTCAGCTTGGGCGGGGCCCAGTAGCCCTCTGTGGCTGAGCCAGCAGTGCTGTGGCTCTTTCTGGAACCATGAAATACCTTTTCCCTTCCCATCACCATGATCTGGGCGAGACTCCAATTCAGTGCAGGCCTGGGCAACCACTCTGCAAATGACTATGACAAGGTTACCCTGATACCATTATAGACATTGCCTGACAAGTGCCCCAGTCAGACTCTTGTCTCCTTCTGGGACCCCTTGGCCTGAACCAAGTATAGCCTGGGATTGCTGAACATCATACCTCCCACTCCTGAACTAAGGGTCAGCTCTGATGTGGCCTCTCCAGGCCGAAACAGTTCCTCAGTCATCTGTTTCCTGTGTACTTAAGCTTTTCTTATGCAACCAACAAATGAAATGTATAATTATGGTGAATTTTATCTTAAATGTTCCAGGGCTGTGTAAAAATGTAGTATGATTTCAACTTGAAATCCCAACTCTATATCAGTTACTCAATCCCACATTTTATAGTGAAATGATAAGGCTAACTTAAGACAAATTCTCTTAAATATTACAAATACAATTTTATATAATTTAAATTGTATTTATTATAATTTAATATAATATAAATTGTATTTATTACAATTTTATAAAATATAAAATTATATAAAATACCAAATGTACAGGCTCCTTAATTCAAAATGATTAGTACTTGGCTCTTATAAACATTTCTACACTTAACTAGAAATTTTTCCAGGGTTGAAGTAAATTTGCCCTGTAATGAAACTCTAATATTATCCCATGACTTTGGGGAGTTACTGGAAGTAGCCTAGTGCTGAGAGATTCCAGCTGAGCCAACTCACTGAGTTCTGTGGACAACCCTGCTGGGATGCACTAAACGCTATTTATAATTTCTCCATCAATCATTACATAAATCAAAAGGGAGTGTGGACAGATAGCCTACATGCCTGGATTCAGTTTATACCCTACCTGATGCTTCTTTACCAAAGAAGTTTGGAGTTCACCCAAGCTGATAACCTCACTCATGGGTTTCAGCATTTCTCTAGTATTTCTTGGGTTGGTATTTCCATCTAATGCAATAGACCATGCACAAGATAGAATACTACATTCTCTCATAGTCTTAGGACCATGTAGTTCTCTTGGACATCAAAATGACACCTAGGTGATTTTGGCTATCTTGCATGACTCTGCCTGACCATTTGGTCATATGTTTGAAGGGATCTAGGCAGGTACTCTCTGCCCCAAGTCACAACTTCTCCTTGTAATTCCTCTACATACTGTTATACTTTCTACCTCTATGTCCTCCTCTCACTGTTCTTCCTCACCTAGGAGGCCCCTCTCGCTCTTTCTCATAAATAGTTAACAGACAGGTTTCATGAGAATCACTCAGTAAACTTTTAAAATATAGATTCTGATCTGGTGGGTCTAAACTCACACACAATTTTCTTTTTAAGATCCATAGTTGTGCTTTGGGAACCAATGATCTATATAGGCCCAATTAATGCCCAACTTCCATCTGTACAGAACAACAGAAAATGGCCCTATTCTAGGAATGAGAAGATCTGATTTCTAGTACTAAATTTCCCAAGTTATCTTCTGTGTAACCTCAGATTTTCAGACATATGTTTCTACAGGAATTCTTATTAGCATTTATTGAGCATTTACTATGTGCCAAACCTTGTTTTTTTTTTTTTTTTTTTTTTTTTTTTTTTTTTTTTTTTTTTTTTTGAGACGGAGTCTCGCTCTGGCGCCCAGGCTGGAGTGCAGTGGCCAGATCTCAGCTCACTGCAAGCTCCGCCTCCCGGGTTCCCACCATTCTCCTGCCTCAGCCTCCCGAGTAGCTGGGACTACAGGCGCCCGCCGCCTCGCCCGGCTAGTTTTTTGTATTTTTTAGTAGAGACGGGGTTTCACCGTGTTAGCCAGGATGGTCTCGACCTCCTGACC
Source organism: Papio anubis (assembly GCF_008728515.1). NCBI lineage: Eukaryota > Metazoa > Chordata > Mammalia > Primates > Cercopithecidae > Papio > Papio anubis. The sequence continues at coordinate 61,537,293 of NC_044977.1, forward strand.
TCGTGATCCGCCCGTCTCGGCCTCCCAAAGTGCTGGGATTACAGGCTTGAGCCACCGCGCCCGGCCAAGCCTTGTATTAAGAGTTTATATACATTGTCACATGTAGTCATTGCAGCAACACTGTCAGCACTCTCCCTTTTAATTCCATTTTACAGATGAGGAAACTGGAACTTAGAGATTAAATAAATTAGCCTAAGATTAATTCCATAGCTAGTTGGAAATGGTCATGTATAAATTAAAACCCAAGTCTGCTGACTTTGCAGTGCTTGGCCTGGACCAGTTATCAACTACTTCCCATGAGTCTATGAAATATAATTTACTGGGCGGTTGGGGATAAATACATGTTGAACCATCAGGATCCATTACAACTGAGCTACATTTTTAGAAATATAATACTGCTGTTCAGCATTTGGAATTGCTATGGAAACTGTAGGTAGAAGACTAGATTTTGTGCTTCAGGGTTAATCAGGTCATCTTTGATATTTGGCTCCACAAGGCTCAGAGGGTAACAGAAATAGTCATTTTAAGCTTTTGAGCTCAGAAATGTATAGGAAGCCCAACAAGGAATCACACTAACAAGCAAACAACAAGTGCTGCCCCCCAAGCCCTGCCCTAGAGCGTCACGGTACCTTGTACATCAGTTTGTGTAATTGAGGACATGTAAGATGCAGAGAGAGCCGAGGATAACAAGAGATTCATTTAGTAAAATGCCCCGACAGTTTTCCAGCTGAGCTGCAGTGACTTTCTTTTCTTTTCCACTCGTTAGGGCAGGCTATAAACTGATGGGCGTGGGATGGCTTAATTCCTGCCTGCACCCAGTTGAATTTTAATCACATTTCTCTGTTTACTTGCTGTTCATTTTGCAATGAAATAAGGTGTCCCTCTTCACACTTTAGCGCTTGAAAGGGAAGAAATTTTTTGGCAGGGCAGAGATGTGCTTTAGTTTACAGAAAATGGTAGCAGACTTGGGAATGGTTCAGCCTCATTTTATAGACAAAGGTAAGAGATTCCACACAGTTTCTATTGTGGCTTTGGGAACTGTGCTTACAGCGATAAAACAAGACCATATATTACACTGCAACTTGGTAATTATGGCAGCAGCCCACCAGCACCTGTGGCATCTCCGAAGGTAGGGTGAGTCAACCCACTGGGAACAAGTTGAGGAGAATTTGTCTCTTCATTTTCCACTTAGAACATAGCTCAAGTCATGGGCAGCTGGATGCTTGTGTAAAAATAAAAAACAAAATTCTTGGATCAGAGTAGGTTAAGACCAGCTCACTGTTGCCTATTGCAAGAACAACAATGTACATGGATCCTGTCCTGCTTATCTCGGGACGTTAAGTGAAGTTTACACTCAGGGTATGTCTTGCCCTCAGTGATGCTAATTCCTGTGCAGGCAGAAAAAAAACCAAAACAAACAAAAAAAAAACATGACAACACTTGGGGTCTGGAAGAGAAGCAGAGAATCAGAACAAAATCATGCCTGCAAAAAAATTCTGGTGGAGGAAAAGTCACATCATTAAAATGTTTTAGAAGAACTGACCTTCCCAACCACTGAGAATTGTATTTCATGCAGGGTGATTTTCAAAACATTCATTGTTAGTTCACACGTTTGAGTTATAGGATCAGCTTCTAGGAATCCATTTTCCCCACATCTCCTTGGGAAGAGATACTGAGATCTGAGAAGATGGTGGCCTTGAGTGAAGCCCAGAGGGCAGAGGCCCTTACACATGGCCCTGCCAACTCACATGGACAGCTCTTCCAGGAGAGCAAGTCAGCTCCAAAGCTCTAGGTCGAGATGATTTCAGGTACCTGCTCTGGCTATCATGACTACTGTTTTCATTCTCTCCACTCCTTTATCTTCTCCTGGGAATTGTATAGGTCTTCTTTCAAGTCTTCAAAATGTAAAGCATCTCCAGCTATATCATTTCCTTAGAAAATGAGACCAGCCCTTCTAAGTCTATCCTTCAGAGGAAGGCCACTTCTGTAATTATAAGTTGCTTTCGACCTTTTTAAGGGATACCATTATCAGTGACCTTAAGGTAAGGTTGATATTACACAGTGACTTTTGCGTGGTTTTTCTGGTCCCTTACTTGTTGAAGTAGTGAGTTTAAAAAGGGAAAGCAAAGTCCACCCCCTCTCTAGCAGGCCACCCCCATTAAACCAGGCTGTAGTCAAGGCTCCAGGTAACATGAGAAAGAGGAAAATGCAATGAGCTCTGCGTGTGGAATACCTGGGTATAAATACAACCCTCCATCTAATTTGCTGGAGAAACTTGGACAAGCCATCTGATTTCTCTGAGTCCCTATTTCCCAATCTATGAAATGGAATAAAAATGATACTCCCTATCTGCCTTAGAGCAATAACAGAAAACTAAAACATAATTAACTATTGTGTGTTCTCTCTCTCTCTCTCTCTCTCTATCTCTATCTCTCTCTGTTTCTGTCCCCCTACCTCCCTCTCGTTTTAAAACTGAGAGTACAGTTGGCAGGGAGAAAGACAAGTATGTTACCTTCTGGATTATTTAAGGAAGGACTTTGATGTGTGATCAGGATTTAGGGAGGAGTCGTTTTGGTATTGATGACCAGGGCACAGAATTCCTAAATACCTCTCCCCACTCCAAAACTGAGGGTACTTGTGTTTGGAGGTTAAGGGCTAATCCCTCCAAAAAAGAAATTGTCTGCTAGTAGTCAAAATTACTACAGTGCTAAGGACTTTGTTAAATTGATGAGTAATATACTAATAATAATGTTGGTAATAAAAAAAATAAGCACTTAAAACTTTATAATGGAAGAAGCATAAAGATCTGACTTAGACTTAGCCACTAACTAATGGAGCTTTTACCATGTATCCAGGACTAAGATAATGGATTTGTGTGCAATATTTTATTTAATTCTTATTATAACAAGATAAATGGTTACCATAGCCATGGCGCCTCCTATTATTGGAGGATATTTATGGTATTTATGCCCACAGTCTATCAGGATGGTCTGTGTAGCCAGTGGAAAATGAAAGGAGTGATGGTACGTGACTTCCAAGACTATATCATAAAAGGCGCTCTGGCTCCCATCTTGCTCTTCCTTGGATCACTTAAGCACGTACCAGGAGCCTACAAAAAAAAAAAGATACAAACACTTTTGACAAATTGTTGCTGATTTTCAATAACTCTTCTAACTGTTCCTATGGGTAAGAAATGTATTTAAGCTTTTATAGAATTATCAACTCTAACTATTTGCAACAATTGGAAGGGGGATACACAAAGCATACTCATGTCATACACTTTTCATCTGCACAGTGTTTGCAAATTCATTGACAACTGCACTTTTAGTCTCCTCTGCAATGCTTTCTTGGAAGGGCTCACTCTGGTCTTAATATCTAATGTAAACCTCTGAGTCTTGAATAAGGTCAGAAATAATAGATTGTCTACATTCCTGTTGTCTCTTGGCTGCTTCTCCCTTTTTGTTAGGGCCGTTTCTTATCCTTTTATCATAATAATTTACTCAGAAATTTCTAAGCTCTAGACATCTGATGCGTGCCAAATGGAGGAATCAAGTATTAGTCTGTGAAAAGAAATGCTAGTGTTTTAATTTATAGTGAACATCCAATAAAGAAAATATGATCTTTCATTCTCTCGGCACACCCTTACCTTTATGAGCTTACCTGGTAAACACTTTATGGAACAAAGCAAACTTCTTTTTTGCTTTGTTTTGTTTTATGATCTGAAGGAATATTTTACCGGGTCGTGCAAAATCTTTCTAGTTATCCGCTCATCTTTTACCCTTGGACAGAGCTTGTTAACATCTTACACATTTTAACTCGGTGAGGTCAGTTTCAGAACAACCAAGTACAGCACAGCTTCCTGTATATGACCTGGAAACCAGTCAGCAAAACCTGGAGATCTGCCTTTGTTACTTGATTAGTGTGGGAGACACTGAAAACTTCTCAAGACCGTATTCACAAGTGTTCTGCTTCCTCCCATAGCTGACTAATCTCATTCATTTGTGTTTGGTTCTTACTAGTTGCAGTCGAAGAGGGTAACCATTTTATGGTCTGTTTCTCGAATTTAGAAGCTAAAAGGGATCTTTGTGACACCCCATCCTCAACTGATTGCATAAAGAATTATCCTGTCTGCTGCCAACTCATCTCAGTGATAGTCCAACACGAATCAGTTGTATACTGGCTTTCATGAGAACCCCAAAATTTTAACCAAACCTCAGCTTTCATCTGGGTAGGAAAAGCAGCCACCTATAGTAGCACAATCATTCTAAGATCCTACTGCCCAACCTACATATTGCCTTAAATCCTTACTGTACCAGCAATTTTTATTGAATATCTTTGTATCAGGCACTATGATAGTTGTTTTACATACGTAATTACATTTAATCTTCATAAAGCCTTCTGTAAGATGAGTATGAAGGTCCGTATTTTTTCAATCGAGAACACTGAGAACTAGAAAGATAAAGACATGTCCACAGTCACAATGATAGAAAAATAATACAATTAGAAGAGTCTCTGTAGCCCTGATGTTAACAACTGGGTTCTTTTCACCACACCAAAAACCTACCTCACTTTCTTGGGAACTTATTGAACATTTTTATCAGGTTAAGAAACTAATCTTAGAAGAAGTAATTAACTACAAATTAACAATAACCTCCCATATAGGTGTGACGTGACATATACGGTCTTCTCCTGCACAGAAAGGCATTATCTAAACAGTAGCCCTGAGAGGTAGAATTATGGCCCTTTTGCAAATGACACTTAGGCTGAGTGTGAGGCGCCATGTGTCTTTTCCAAGGTAGGTCAACTGACCAAGCCAAGTCTTATTATACTCATTTTTCATTATCCTTCACCTCCTATTTTCAATTTAAAAATGAAATACAGGCTAGGTAAATTTGACTGAGAAAAAGAAAAAGAGGAATTTAGATGCATAGGCTATTTCCTGAGCATACCGAAAGGCACACGTTATGAAATAACCACATGAGAATACAGGGTTCTGTGTCAGGGGAGCCAAGAGAGTTGGGGAGACAAATGTTCACTATGATACAAGTTATGTATGTTGGGGAGAAGGCAAAATTCTTTGCATACATTTCTTAATTCTTCCAGTTCTTTGAAGCAGTTATAATTTTTCTCGATTTGTAAGATTAAAATAAAAAAGGTTCACATAGTTTAAGTAACATGTCCGTGCCCAAGTTTATAGATTTTTAAGGTGAAAGCCAGGATTTGAACCCAGGTCTCTCTGAGTCGACAGTTCTTGCTCCTTTTACCACAGCCTTAGAAGAGAAAAACCGGACAGACCACCAATTTCTCAATTTCACCGTAAATTGTTTCTAAATAGAAATACTTCGTTACTTCTTGAAAGCCCACAGCCAAAGTAAGACTTTTTCCTCTTACACTGTGAGCATACTTTCAGAAAGTCTGTTTGAAAAGGTAAGGAAGAAAGAAAGAGAAAAGTTGCAAAACTTTGTAGTAACAGAACAGTTGCAACAGTACTCCTTCCTATTCTTTCAAGGGAAAATCAAGAATTTTGTTCAATGCATTTGAAGCTACTTTTGTACATCAAGAGCCCCTTCAATTCTGCTTCAAAAAGAGGATGTCTCCTTTTTTATCACATTAGTAGAATCAGATCCTGATGACAGATCTCTTCAGATCTTCAGTTTCTACTTCCTGAACCATACACAAGGTGATTCTGAAAACATTCCAAATAGAAGTCTCCATCGCGCCTCAAATACAAGAAGAGCAGATTTAGAATTTTATTCAATTAACCTGTCAAGATTAGAAAATGAGGGCCTCTTGCTGGAAAACTGGATCTGCCTGTGCATCAGTAATAATGTTTGGTAGTTTCCTCATCTATCAGATTTTGCCATGGTTGTTACATAGCAGTGGAACGTACCATTAATTAGGATATACTCTAGTTTTTATAATTAACCCTAATATGTTAATATAGTGTGCTATTAAGTACAACATAAACCTGATTCTCTTTTATGCACCTGGCGAAGTGAAAATATTTAGCCAGCTTATTGTTTTGCTAAATTGGACATTTTCTAAAAACTGTATTTGAAAGATCTTCATTGTATTGACACATTTAGGGCCTGAATGTATGATAGATGGATAGATGGATGAAAAGGAAGAAAATGAGACTTGTTGAGCACATTTTATATCTCAAACACTCTTCTTAGCATCTCATATTTTTCTCATTGAATCAATGTATTTATTGATAGCCAGAACCCTAGGTTGTAGCTCCCAAGTAAGGGTCTCTTTGAGATATACATCCCACATAATCTTTCCCCTCAGAATGTAAAATGAAGTGTTTTTGTGGTGCTTTATCACTGCAATTTTCAAACATGTTAATGTCACTCCCAAAAGAATACTCTTTAAGGAGTCACATTTTGCACTTATTTTAATTTATATTTTTATAATGCCTCTGGAAATATACAGCTAGATTTTAACATCCGTAGTGACTCCCCCACTGCAATTAGGAAAGAAGAAGCCAATGCGTGTATTCATGTTCAGTGAATTGCTCTGTGTGGTTTCCAGCAAATTAAGATGTCTATTTCCTCATACAATTAGATAAAAATAATCATATCCTTGGGCTTATTTTTGGAGGAAATGGATAATATCAAAGTCATTTTGTCAAAAGTTGGCTCTTGTCAAGGTTGCAGTAATATGCAGAGAAGAAGGTGCCTATTACTATTATGATTGCTGTTGCAAATTTAGATATAACAACAAAATAATATATGTTATCCTTTATTGAACACACTGAAACTAAGGCTGTTTTGCACCCATTATTTCATGTTATACAAAAATAAAGGTTAAGTCTAAGAGATTAAATGATTTGCCTAATGTCACATATACAAGAGAAAGAGAGAAAAAAGAAAGAATAATCCCAACATCCTAATCTTGGACTTTGGAATCAGGAATATTTTAGGTGAAAGCAACTGAAAATCCAACTCAAAGTGGCTTATGCAAAAATTAGGATTTATTGATTTATGCAACTGAAAAGTAACAGAAAATTATGCCTTTAGATAAGGCTATATCCAGCAGCTCAAATGGTGTCTTACTCCTCCCTCACTCTCCCCATCTCTCCATCTCCTGGCTCTGCTCCCTTCTCTATTGTCATCTCCAACACAAAAGAATGCCAGCAGGAACTCTAGGCTTAAATTTTACCAGTTATGTAATCCGGTAGAAACAGCTTTCCCTCTCACCCAATGATTCCAATCAAAAGTCTCAGAACTGAATATCAGTGGCTTTCCCTGGTTCACATCCCCATCCCTCAACCAATCACTGGACTAGTAATGGGATCGTCTTATTGGCCAGGCTTGGGTCATGAATCCAACTGATCCTATGGGTTGGAGCAGCACCACCAAGCCAAATGGAGTAAGAGTGGGAAAGGGTGTTTTCCCAAAAGACAAATGATGTTGTTTCATCAGAAGGAGAAATGGATGCTGGCACAGATCCCAAGTGTCTACTATACCTACTTAGACAAAGAAACTCCTCTCATTCAGACTTGAGATGTCAGGCCTCAATGCCATTCGTGAAGTTGGGTGGCTCAGTCACACTCATCTTAAAGTAACCGTCAGAGTAGGTTATCTAACTTACTGTTTTAGAAAATTATTGAAAAGCTTTCATATGGCAAAATATACATATACAACTGGAAAGCATTTAATTATATAAATGGACTATTTTCCAAAAGAAAGCTTCCAGAATCATGAATAGGAAAGGATGAGGACTGAAGTTAAAGTAGTTACCATCAGTGAATAAACCAAAAATTATAATTACAATGGGTCCCTAGCTAGTCCTAAATATATATAGTCCTAATATAGTCCTAAAATATTGAACAGTAAAGATTCAAGTCACATTCAAATCTAAACCAGCACAAGGTCAGGATTTATTTAAAGGGTGATAAAAAGATAATGTAAAAGATGTTAAAACTTAATCTATTTAAATACCGTTTGTTTTCTGTATATTTATTCTCTCTGAACTGGCTCACTCCTGAAACAGCTGCTTCTGGAGTTTATACAGTGCATGGTTAAAAGGGAGAGCATTGGCAGCCACACAAATGACAGAATAATGACTAAATGGAAAAACAGCTGAGTGCTATAATTTACAGATGATGTGACCACATCAAAACCAGGGAAATGAGGTCTCTCTGTTTAATAGTCTCCAGACTGCCGTCTCTGGCCATCCATTCTTCTGACTTTACAAGCCAGCTATGCTGCATTCAACTCTAATCAAAAAGAAATGAAGAGAGAAAGAACCTTGCTGTACTTTTTCATAAACTGCTCTGAGTGTTCTCTAAGCTTCTCCACTGGGGAACAGAAGCAATGCCATTATAACCATAGAAAGACTGACTTTTCTGGCAAATAAATATATATTTCTGGCAAATAAATAAATATATATATGTGTGTATATGTGTGTGTGTGTATATATATATATATATGGATGGATGATTAACTGACAAGAATCTAGTTGCTGGAGTAGTGACCATTAATAACCAAAGACTCTGACATCCTGTGAAAATCAGAGATGACGCATCTTCCTTCAAAATGTCTGTGTGTCAGTGCAGGTGTTGGGCTGAAAACCATACTGTTACTATTTCTTCATCTCCTGCAGGGATTCTATGCATAATTTTTTTGTATTTAAAAATCAGAATTTACTTACTACTTAATACTATTAGAGCTAAGGTAGCTGCCTCAAATTCCATTTTTGTTCACTCAGAGCTTTCTATTTGTCCCTCCCAGTGATTTCCAGTCATAGGCGATCTTAATATTTCGCAGTAGTGTCATTGTAAAACCGGCAAGCCCAGCGGATACTTCTTGGGTGAGATAACCAGTCATGTATTTACCACTCATTTCAATTTAATCCTCACAGAAGTCTTAGGAGGTAAGCACTATTTCATATCTCTCTATTCCACAAACAAATAAGGAGGAAAGTGAGACTCCCAGAGGTTAATTAATTTGACCTAGGCTACACAGCAGCAGTGTAGACAGGATTCAAACTCCATTACTCCCTAAGACAAAGCCTGTATTCTTTCCAGTCTGAATCCCAGCAACTCCTGCTTTCTAGTCATTAACACACTGCATAGCCTCAAATTATCTTCACTCCTCTCTGGATCAAAATCTACCCTCTGGGTTGTTCTTTCACATTTAGACAACAATCACTGCTAACACAGTCTTTAAGCAGTATGCATCTTGTTTATTCCAGGAATACTCATATTTTCACTTTTCTCAGATGTCTAAGCCATTGTTTCCCAGCATGGCTGTGCATGAGAATGACCTGGAGAGAGGTTGCTGGGTTTGTTTTCAGGAGAAATTTCCCGTTCTCATTCTTGTGAGATTGATAACTCAGTCAAGTTAGAGAAGGCTCAATTTTTTTTAAGCCAGAAGTTATTCTCATGCCTGGACAGGGTAGAGTATCACTTATTTTAAAAAGATCAAGTTTTATTAGTGGCCTCAGGGACAGCAGCCTATATGCAAAGGAAGTTTGAGGAAGCTGTTGATAGTCTGCAAAACATGCCATTACCAGATGTGCCAGATTTTGATATATTATCTTAGTCTATTCAAGCTACTATCACAAAATATCATAGATTGGGTAGTATCTAAACAGCAAGAAATTAATTTACTCACAGTCCTCGAGGCTGGGAAGTCCAAGATCAAGGTACCAGCAGATTCGGTATCTGGTGAGGACCCCATTTCCTGATTCATAGATGGTGCCTTCTCACTGGCTCTTTACATGGTGGAATGGGCAAACAAGCTCCCTTGGCTCTTTCATAAAGGCAGTAATCTAATTCATGAGGGATTTTCCTTCATGACCTAGTTATCTCGTAAAAGCTCCACCTCTTAATACCATGGCATTTGGGATTAAGTTTCAGCATATGGATTTTGGAGGATGCAAACATTCAGACCATAGCATTTCACCCCTGGCCTCCCATAGTTGTGTTCTTCTCACACACAAGATATGTTCATGTCATACCCTTACCCCCGACACAAAATCCCAACTTGTGCCAGCATCTAGTCTAAATTGGAGTCTCATCTAAATATCATCTAAATCAGACATGAGTGAGACTCAAGGTAGGTTCAGTTTGAGGTGATTTCCTCTCCAGCTATGCACTTGTGAAATTAAACAAGTTGCATGCTTCCAAAATACAATGGTAGGACAGACACTCCCATTTCAAAAGGGAAAAACAGGAAAGAAGGGAGGAGTAACAGATCTTAAGCAAGTCCAGAACCCAAGAGGGCAAGCAACATCAACTCTAATGGTTCCAGAATTATCTTCTTTGACTTGAGGCTCTGCCCTCCAGTCTCCACTGGGGCAGAGGTCCTGCCTCCACAGCTTTACTGGGCAGGGACTGGGCCCTCACGACTCTGTGCAGCCTTGCTCCCATGGCTTTGGATGGCCCCACCCCCACAACTTTGCTGGAGATAGCCCATATTGCTGCTTTTATGGGTTGGAGTAGCAAACCTATGGCTCTCCCAGGCTGGAACTAGTTCTACTAGTGTGAGGTATTAGAGGCAACCACAGTTCTACTGGGCATCACCCTCTGCCTGAGTCATGTGTCTGAGGCTCTGGGTACCTCCGTCCTTCAAAATCTAGGTGGAGGTACATACCCCCATGACTTACGCACCCTGCCAGCTGGCAGTGACACCTCAAATACACTGCCGTGGTTTACCATCTGTGCCCTCCAAAGAAGGGGCAGCCACCACAGCCCACAATGCATCTAGAAGCACTGGAGCCAAACCTGGAGCAGCTGAGGAGTGCTGTGCCATAGGCAGAGAGCAGGGCCTTGAAGCAGGACCAGGCAGTGAGTGCTGAGGTCCCATAGGTACTTTAATTCCTTCCTTTGAAATTGTTCTCTTCTCAAGGCCCTTGTACTCTGGACCTGTGATGACAGGGACAGCACTAATGATGGGGAAGTACCTTTGGGGTCATTCTTTCATTGTTGTGATGAATAGCACCTGGCCAGTGCATGCTAATCTCCTTATCAAACAGTTCTTGGCCACACTCTTGGTGTTCTCTCTTGAATATGATTTCTCATTTCTTGTAACATGAACAGGCTGAAAATTTTCCAAATCTGTAAGTTTTACTTCCTTTTTGATTAAAAATTTCATCCTTAAATCATTCATCTCTTATTTTACTATAAGCAGTCAAGAGAAGCCATGCCACACCTTCAAAACTTTGCTTAGAAATTTCTTTTGCCAAGCCAGGTGCAGTAGCACATACCTATAATCTCAGTGCTGTGGGAGGCCAAGATGAGAGGATTGCTTGAAGCCAGGAGTTCAAGACAATTTGGCAACATAGCAAGACCCTGCCTCTAAGAAGATAAAAATAGAACAATATGCCAGGTGTGGTGGCATGTGCCTGTGCCAGCTATTTGAGAGGGTGAAAGAGGGAGATCAATTGAGCCAAGGAGGTTGAGGTTGCAGTGAGTTATGACTGTGCCACTGCACTCCAGCCTAGATAACAGAGTGAGACCCAGTCTCTTAACAAAAAGTAATAATAATGAAGAAAAAAATTTCTTTCACCAAATATTCTATTTCATAGCTCAAAAATTCTACCTTCCACAAAATGCAAGGGCATGAATACGACTGGGCCAAGTTCCTTCTCACTTGATACCAAGGACAGCCTTGCTTCCAGTTTCCAATAATATGTTACTCATTTCTGCCTGAGACCTCATCAGAATGGCCTTTCCTGTGTATATTTTTATCAACTTTCTGTTCACAATCACTGAGATATTCTCTAAAAGTGAGGATTTCTCTACAACTCTCCTCTTCTTCTGAGCCCTCACCAGAATCACTTTTAATCGTCCGTCTATGGCAATGTAGGCTTTTTAAAGCATATGCTTCAAAACTCTTCTAGTCTCTACCAGTTTCAACCAATCCACATTGTTAGGTGTTTGTCAAAGCAACACCCCTACTTCTTTGTACCAATTTCTGCTTTCATCTGTTCAGGCTGCCATAACAAAATGCCATAGACTTGGGAGCTTCTAAACAATATAAATTTATTTATCAGAGTTCTGCAGGCTAAGAATTCCAAGATCAAGGCACCAGCAGATTGGTGTCCTTTGAGGGCCGCTTTCCTGATTTATAGATGGTGCCTCACTGTGTCCTCACAAGGTTGAAGGAGTAGACAAGCTCCCTCCAACCTCCTTTATAAGAGCACTGTACCGTTCATAAGAGTTCTGCCCTCATGACCTAATCACCTCCTAAAGGCTCCATGTCCTAATACTAATACTGGCCCTTCCCTGGATAATCCAGGCTAATGTCTCAATTTTAAGGACACTTCGTTAACAACCTTAATGCTATCTTCAACCTTAATTCCCTTTTGCCATTCAAGATAACATATTCATAGGTTCCAGGGATTAGGATATAGACATCTTTGGGAAGCAGGGTATTCTTCTGCCTACTATACTAGTATACAAATCAATAAGACTGAATGAATTCACCTAGGACATGAATTAGCATAGAACATGAATATGGGTAAGGAAAAAAAGCAATCCAGTGCCTAAGACTGGGGAGTTAAAGGGAACCAGCCAAAGAGATCAAGAAAGAGCAGATGGAGATGAAGGAGGAAACATAAGAAAAGGTGGTGTTCCAGAAGTTAAATGAGCAAAGTCTTTCAAGGAAGAGAGAATGACCTATTGCACTAATGCTACTGATAGGCTCCATAAATGAGGGCTGAGATTAGGCCATTGGATTTGGCCATGCAAAAGTCACTGGGGACCTAGCAAAAGTGGGTGGAGAGTTCCGTGCAGGTCTGTTTCCCACCCTGATCACCAACACTGTTCATATTAGTTTCCCAGGCACCTGAATGAAGTGAAGTTGTCCATTCTTTGTCACCAGTATCTTCCATCTTTATAAACCCTCATTTCCACCAGCCTATTTTTCTTTTCCTCTTCCAACAAACTTCTTTATAGCATTCTTTTTGCTTCCCGCCTTCTTATTTTCTCTTGTACTCATTTCAGTCAAGTTTTTTTCCCTCCCTCTCCCTGAAAACAAGTTTATGAGTGGAAGGTTGCTAAGTGTTTCTAGGATGTTACTGAGAAATACACTATTGCAAATAAAAATAAGGCTGTCTCTAAGATGGAAAAGACAAGTTGTAAAGGAAAGGGAATGTTTCGTCTTCTTGTAATGCAGCAAGGTAGGAAGTTTTATTCGGATAGAGAAAAAATCAAAAACTTAGTGATGAGGCTTTTGCATTTTTTAGTGACATATTCACCACTTGGCAGCTTTTACCCCTGTTGCTTTTCTTGTTAAAGATGTGCAGAAGGAGAGTAGCAGATAATCTGAAAATACAGGTATTAGAAAGACACAATCACCTCTCTATGATTAACATGGAAGGAATAACTTAAATTATTGACTGCTGAGATGTGAGTAAGCTAGAAAGGCCTTTGATGCCAAAAGCCTAAGTCCTGGAACCATCTACCAGACTCCAGGAAGTCTGAATTCCAGTGTTTGCTGTGGTCTGTTTGGCTTTCTATTACATCTAAAATACATTTTAAGTGCTCAAGAGGAAAAATCATGACAAGAATTTTTCCGAAACTGAGAGGTAGAAAAACCACTTATTTTTAACATCCATCTAAAAGTGAGAAAACAAAGAGAATTTTTGCCCAAGACTTTACAGCAATTAAGTGACCATGCTGGACAAGTTCACAGTGCTGCTCAGAAGCTTGAAACTAAGGTTGTAAAAAGAAGTGGTAGTTGTCTGATTTTCTAATCAGACAACTGATTAGAACAGTTGTCTAAAAAGCTGATAAGAACACTTAGACACAGGAAGGGCAACATCACACACCAGGGCCTGTTGTGGGGTGGGGAGAGGGGGGAGGGATAGCATTAGGAGATATACCTAATGTAAATGACGAGTTAATGGGTGCAGCACACCGACATGGCACATGTATACATATGTAACAAACCTGCACATTATGCACGTGTACCCTAGAACTTAAAGTATAATTTAAAAATAATAATAAAATAAATAAATAAATAAATAGAGGAGATATTGCTAAACATTCTATTAGAAAAAAATGAACAACAATAATCTAACTGGAATAAAATAGCAGTCATAGATTGCTATGGGACTGCAAAATGCCTTTCTCTGACTAGAGAAATTAATCACGTAAGATAATATACAACTGGCTACCATACTTACATTCTAGGATATTCAACAACTTCAAAGTCAGAGGCCTTAACCTTTCCCTCACACCATTTAAAAAACAGCTTCAAATTAGATCATAGACCTAAATTTACCATGTAAAGCCATAAAATTTCCAGAAGAACAAAGTAGGAGAAAAATCTTTGTAATTTAGGATTAGACCTAGGTTTTGATTTTTTTGTCTTTTGTGAGTGTGAGTGTGTGTGTGTGTGTGTGTGTGTGTGAGTTTTAGATAAGACTAAAAGACATGAAACCTAAAGAAAATATCTTAAACTTTTGCTCTTAACATACTGTAAATAAAATGAAAAAGAAAAGCCAGAGACAGGGAGAAAATATTTACAAAGTACATATTTGGTAAAATTCTTGTATCCAGACTATATAAAGAACTCTTAAACTCAATAAGAAGACATCCCAATAAAAGTAGCAAAAGATTTGAATGTACATTTGTCCATGATAGGTAAAGGATTGTAAATAACTCCATGAAAGGAGCTCAATATCATTTGCCATTAAGGAAATGCAAATTAAAACTACAGTGAGATAACTCTATAAGATGAGGAGTAACTGGAACTCTCATTTATTGCTGGTGGGAATGCAAAGTGATACAGCCACTTTGGAAAATAGTTTGGAGGTTTCTTTTAAAGTAAAACATACACTTACAATATGACCAACAATTCTACTCCTAGGTATTTACCCAAGAGAGATGAAAACATGTCCACGCGATAACCTGTACATGAATGTTTATAGAAGCTATAATAACCAAAAAATTGTAAAAAAAAAAAAAAAAAAATGACCATCAACCAGTGTATTTTTCTGTTCTTACACTGCTATAAAGATACTACTTATGACTAGGTAATTTATAAGGAAAAAAAGGTTTCATTGACTCACAGTTTCTCATAGCTGAGAGGCCTTGGGAAACTTATAATCATGGCAGAAGGTGAAGGGGAAGCAAGGCACATTTTACAAGGACACAGGAGAGAGAGAGAGAAGAGGGGAGCACTGGACATTTATCAAACAACCAGATATAGAGAGAACTCAGTCACTATCATGAGAACAGCATGGGGGAAACTGACCCATGATCCAGTCACCCCCCACCATGTCCCTCCCTCAGCATGTAGGCAGCACAATTTGGATTACAATTGAAGATGAGATTTGGGTGGGGACACAACCAAACCATATCAACTGGCTTAATAAATTGTGGTATGGCCGTACAATGGACTATTACTCAGCAATGAAAAGAAAGCAGCTACTAATACATGCAACAACATTCTGGAAAACTGTAGGGATAAAGCACAGACCAGAGTTGCCAGAGCCTGCGGGTCTCAGGAGTAACTAACTATAAAGCACTGAGGAATTTTGTGGGGTGAGGAAAATGTTATATATTTTAATTGTAGTGGTGGTTGCATGCCTACACTTTTGCCAAACCTCTTCACACTACATACTTAAAAAGGGTGAATTTTGCTAGATGCAAATTATACTTCAAGAAAACTGACTTGAGTCAGAAGGAAGAATGAATTTAAAGTAGAAAAAGGTTAGGCCAGGGAGATAAAATCGGGTATAGTTCTAGCTAAGAGAAATGAAATGTAGTAGGTCAATTTTAAAAAGGTGTTTTTCAAGTTGCCATCCATGGCCTACAATTTAGTCATTTGTCATCTTATATTGGTCAGTTGTCCTACAATGTAGTATAAGTGAATATTTTTAATGACTTGCCAACCCCTGAAAGACCCAAGGAGTTTCACATAAAAACCCACACTTTCTAGCTATTTGTTAAAATAGCACGAAGACCTGGTCACACTAGGATGGCACTGAGATATAGCAAAGCCTAGATGAGTTTAGAAGCTCTAGGCCTGACCTTGTTTGCCTATCTGGCCCCCATAGGCATTTCTGTTTTCCACTGTGGCTTTATTTTAAAACAGCCCAACTAATGCCAACTAATGCCAACTAAAGCCATGATGTTGAGTGGCCAAAGATAGTAAATTCAGAATGTGCGGGCTAAAATGCTAAACCTTTATACTATCAAGATTCTTGAATGCAGATTTTAAGTTTTAAAAATTCAATTTGGTTAAAAGTATTCAGTTTAGTTATACTTAAGTAGTACTTTTTTTTTTTTTTTTTTTTTTTTGGAGACAGAGTCTTGCTCTGTCACCCGGGCTGGAGTGCAGTGGCCAGATCTCAGCTCACTGCAAGCTCCACCTCCTGGGTCTACGCCATTCTCCTGCCTCAGCCTCCCGAGTAGCTGGGACTACAGGTGCCCGCCACCTCGCCCAGCTAGTTTTTTGTATTTTTTAGTAGAGACGGGGTTTCACCGTGTTAGCCAGGGTGGTCTCGATCTCCTGACCTCGTGATCCGCCCGTCTCGGCCTCCCAAAGTGCTGGGATTACAGAAGTAGTACTTATTTAAAACATGCTTTGAATGATATTTTAATGTTAATGAGGCTTAATCAATATCAGTTTTAAGAATTATAATGGGAAAAGATGGAAAACTTCGGGACATCATTTATCAAGGCTGAGAGTGATTCTAGCTTTGGGAAATAAGGACTAGTTGGCAAATTCATCTCCCATAAAATACCTATGAGATTCTTAGAGTAATGGCTACAAGTGCATAAGCAGAGTTTAACCTATGTACCTTGCAAAGTCAACATTTTTCAGTGATATTCAAGTCACAAGTAGACTGGGAATGGTGGCTCAAGCCTGTAAATCCCAGCACCTTAGGAGGCCAAGATGGGAGGATTGCTTGAGGCCAAGGGTTCAAGATCAGCCTGGACAACATAGTGAGAGCCCATCTCTACAAAATATTTTAAAATTATCTGGGCATGGTAACATGTGCCTGTAATCCTAGCTTACTCATGAGGCTAAGGTGGGAGGACCACTTGAGCCCAGGAGGTTGAGGCTGCAGGGAGCTATGATCATACCATTGCACTCCAACCTGGGTGACAGATCAAGGCCCTGTCTCAAAAAAAAGTTGCAATTAGAAGGGAACATTTCATTAAAAACTGTAACTCTAAATAATAATTAAAAGATTTGTGAGAAAGATAAAATAAATTTTTACCTAGGTTTTTCTGTTTTCCTCCATATCTTCCACAATAAAAGTTATCTTCTTTACCGATTTAAACTTTGTAAAGTTCAGATGTTTTAATAAAGTATATGTTTATGAGACTAATAACTGGTTACACAGAAAGGCCACTCTGAGTCACCATGAATCAGTGGAAAAAAGAAGGAAGGAAAGCCCCCGCCCCCTCATTCCATGTCACAATTTAGAATATTTCCCTGTGGGGCTAGAATGTTCATTTATGGGTAGGAAGTTCGAGGGTAGCTCCTACTTTTCTTTATCTTGAATCTGAATATGACTATGGCAGTGTCACTCAGGTCAGTCATCATTAGACTCCCATACAGAAAGGGGATGGAAGTTTTTGAGAAGGCTTAGAGAGCCTTTGACAAATTTGATTCTCTATTAGTCGAGGTTCTGTGGAGGGACAGACTCATAGGGTATACATACATATGAAGGGGAATTTATTAGGAGAATTGACTTACACAGTCACAAGGTAAAGTCCCACGATAGGCAGTCTGCAAGTTCAGCAGCAAGGAAGCCAGTGGTGAATCAGTCGGAGTCCCAAAGCTCAAAAGTAGGGAAGCCAACAGTGCAGCCTTCAGTTTATGGCCAAAGGCCCAGGAGCCCCTGGCAAAACACTGGTGTAAGTTCAGGAGTCCAAAAGCTGAAGAACTTGGAGTCTGATGTTCGAGGGCAGGAAGCATTTAGCATGGGAGAAAGACGGAGGCTAGAAGACTCAGCAAGTCTGCTCTTCCATCTTCTCCTGCCTGGTTTATTGCAGCCACACTGGCAGCTAATTAGATGGTGCCCACCCAGGTTTAGGGTGAGTCTGGCTCTCCCAGTCCACTGACTCATATGTTGATCTCCTTTGACAACACCCTCATAGACATACCCAGGAACAATACTTAACATCCTTCAATTCACTCAAGCTGACACTCAAATTAACCATCACAGATTCTGAAGTCCAAAGTTAAATGTTATGACTGTTCTCATGAGAAAAAAAAAAGTGTGTTTGTGTGTGTGTGTACCTAACTACCTCAATCTTATAATTTTAACCAAGTTATCAAATAAACACGGAAGAGGTTTAATGTCAGGAAATGTCAACCTACCAATGCAAATTCTGCTTTCTGGTTTAAATCCTGCCATTTGTCCCAGAGAGCCAACATACTGTTGTGAGTATTATGAGCAGTGTTATTTTCAATAACTGAGTTATTTTCAATAGACAAACCTAGATGCTCATAATTCAGGCTATCTGCTTTTTTTATTATCTTTCTGACATAGTACAGAGTCACTAGGCTTCACACAAAGATAAATGTGTATATGAGACTTGCAATTATTCCTCCATCTCCAGCATTTTATTTATGCTTGTGTACCAGAGCACAGTATAATTCATATCTGTCAAATGTTGCCGAGAGTCATTTTAAACCCGTGAGGTAGATGAAAGCAGGAAGATACCAGGATTTGTTACTGAGACTGTGTCTGGTTCACAGAAGTCAGTGCCCTTCTTAGTGGATATAGAGCTGCAAACGTGAAGAATTATGACTAATATAAAAGGTCAGATTCCAAAGCTGCTCCCTTAATAAACTGCTCAAAATAAAAGAGTACATAGTACTTTATTTCACGGTGTGAAAAATTTAGGAAATGGAAAATGCCATGTAAAAGACAGAAGATCCCAGAAAATTAGTACTCTGTCCTCAGAAATCCCTTGAGTCTTGTGCAGGTCTGTTTCCTGCCCCACTCACCAAAACTATTCATATGGTTTCCCAGACAAATTAATGCAGCCTAAGTTAGTCATTTCTTATTACCAATATTAAGAGGTTAAATTTAGCAATGGGCTTCCATATAGCCAGGCCGACCAGTACAGACTTGATAAGAAGAACATGTTTATTTCTTTTAAAGCCCCATGGTATGAGCTAAATTGTTTTCCCTTCCCTCTTTTCTGTCATCTTCTCTTCCCTCTCTGCTTTTGTAGAGGCTTTCCTTTGCTTAAAATGCATTTCTCGGTCTCCACAGTCTAGAAACTTCCAGGGAGCCTTTTCTAGCCCCTGAGTCTGAGAAATGGATTTACCTACTCCATTTTGGGGGTTTTATAGCACTCTGTTCTTACCATACTATATCACAGCAATTGATTAACTTAGCTGTCTCCAACAAAATACTGCAACACTTTTCAGAACGGTATCTATGTTGCATTTGACATTGAAGTTTATACTTCATACAATGCACAGAGCAAGCACAGAACAGGCTTCTTGAGAATGAAAGAATAAAGCAAAAGCCATTTCAGGAAGGTACCACATAGGTTTTAAGTTTGTTTTAATCCTTTAAACAAAGATCGGTGAAATTGCAGTAAGTGTCAGTACTTTTAGCAAAGTAGTTATACATATACACATTTACAACTCTTGCAGAAGTTACATTGACATCAGAATAGTCCTCCTACCTTGATATTTCTATTTGTAAAAAATTAAAAACAGACACAAAGGACCTCACAGGAGCTGAATATTTGCAACCTGTACATTTTGATGTTTGAAAAGACATAGCATGTAACTGCTATGAAGCTCTCATTTTCTGCAAAGTTGAAAACATAACCATATTCCTGAATAGCAGATCAATAGTGCTGGCATAAAAGAAAAGGAGATAAAAATGTTCCTTTGTTTTTATGTTCTCCCCATCCATTCTAACAATCTAAAATACTACTGAGACATGGGGAGAAATGAAGGGATTTCTGAGGCTTTTATGCTTGTTGCTGTCCAATTATTCAGGAGGAGGAAAGTTGGGGGGGTGATCTCTTGATAATCTGTTTCAAGTCTCTACTCCTGAGATGAAAGAGCAATGTACAATGGCATAAACCTTTGTATTTAAGAATAAAATATAAACATCATGTAATTGTTCTCATAAATGAGTTTTATAGGATTTTAGAGTATTCCACCCACACCTGGAGCCAAAAAGTATAGTCCAGGCATGGTGGCTCACACCTGTAATCCCAGCATTTTGGGAGGCCAAGGCAGGTGGATTGCTGGAGCCCAGGAGCTTATGACCAGCCTGGGCAACATGGCAAGACCTGTCTCTATTTTTTAAAAAATTGAAGTGTAGATTTACAGGCAAGACAAGAAAGAAACAGGTGGTGTCAGTCATATGAATGATGGGAGGTGGGTTATCTGAATTAGTGAGTTGGGCAGTTTTTTGTCTAAAATGAGAAGGTCAACCAAGGTTATATTTAAAGAATTTTTTCAGCTATAAAAGTATGTAATGTTGTGATTCTAAATCAGCCATGCTATCAGTAGGAAATGAAAATCATCCTGCCTCACATTTGTACAAAACCTTACAAAGGGTTTTCACATCCTTTACCAAATGCAGTCGACTCTTAAGTTTGACTTGATGAAAAGACCCAGGGTTTTATTCTTGAATTACGTGTAGATGCAATCCGTTCATTCCTTTATTTGTTCTGCAAATGGTTTCTACTACGTGCTGACCATGGCACTAACAGTTTAGGAAACAAAAGTGAATGTAATACAGGCCCTATTTTTATAAAGTGTACAGTCTAATAGGACACACATTAAAAATAATACCATAATGCAAAGTATAATATACATATTGATATATGTACAGAAATTATATATATAAATATATGCATATATATAATTATAAGTTGTGAAAATGATATAAAAGGAAGAGTCCAAAGAGTTGAAATATTTTAGCAACTTGCTGAAAAACAGCAAGTTGAAATATTTTGGACAGGGTTGCTGAGGAGGGCCTGAAGGGCTAACATGTAAACTGAGACCTGAATCATGAAAGTCAGCAGCCTGCCAAAAAGCAGGGGAAGAACACTCCAGGCAGGAGGAATGGCATGAATGAAGACTCTAAGGAGGAAAGAGGGTGGCAAATGGAAATCACTGAATGAAGGCCAGTGTGGTTGGAGCAGGAGGAGCAAGGGGTAGAGGGGAGAAGAGAGGGTGAGTCTCATACAGGTTTTCTAGGCCACAAGAAAGAGTTTAGATTTTAACCCAAGTATGGTGGGAAAACATGAACACATTTTACATAGGGATTGTATCTCAGTTATTTACATGACAAACTCGTGGGGTTCTCTTTGGAAAATGGGCTACAGTGAGCAACGGAGGAATCAGGAAAGCAGTTAAGAGAGCTTTTCACTTGTCCAGACAAAGGATGATGGCATGGCAGCTTAGCCTGGGCAGAGGAGAGGGAGGGAAGGGAGCAGGTTTAGGGTACAAGTTAGAGGTGGAGTCAACAGGACTAGCTGGTGCTCTGGGTGTGGGACATAAGAGAGGAGGAGGAATTTCAGGTGACACCCAGGTTTCTCTCTTGAGCAACTGAGTTGATTGAAGTGCCTTTTACTGAGACAGGAATGATTGGAGGAGGAATAGATTGAAAATGAGAAGTAGAAACATTTGATTTGGGTTAACTATGAGCTGCCTGTGAGGCATCCATGTGGACATCTGCAACAGATAGTGAGACATACTGGCCCGGGAGCTCATAACAGAAGTCAGACCTGGAGATGAAATGGGAAAATTGTACACAGGAATAGTATTTAAAGTCACAGAGCAAAGGGATATAGAAAACTATAATGAAGCAAATGGTTCTATTCTTTATTGGAAAATTCAGTAAGTCAAGACTCTCAGCCCACCTCATTTTTTTTCAATTTTTTTATTGTGGTAAAATACACATAACATAAAATGTACCATCCTAACTTTTTTACAGGAATATCTGAGTAAATTCTTTAATATACTGTTATCACATCATACTATGGCCATGAGTATTTTTTTTCTGATTTTTTAATTGTGGTAAAATACACATTACGTAAAATGTCCTATCTTAACCATTTTTAAGACTGTAGTTCAGTGGCATTAAATACATTCATATTTTCATGCAATAATCACCACCATTCATCTCCAGAATTCTTCATCCTGCAAAACTGATCTGACAGACAATGGGAATTATTTTTTAAAATTTTAAAAACTGAAACTCTATACCCATTAAACAATAATTCCCCATTTCTTCCTACCTCCAGCCCCTAGCAACCACTATTCTACTTTCTCTATAATTTTGAGTACTTTAAGTACTTCATGTAAGTGGTATCATACAGTATTTTTCTTTTTGTGGTAAGCTTATTTCACTTAACATAATATCTTCAAAGTTCATCACTGTTGTAGCATGTGTCAGTATTCTCTTACTTCTTAAGGCTGAATAATATTCTATTATACATGTATACCACATTTTGCCCATTCATTCATCTGCCAGTGAACACCTGGTTTGCTTCAACAAGTAAGCTATTGTCAATAATTCATCTCACCTCATTTTTAACCAACTGAATCCCACCACTCTTCAGTCTGCCGAGAGATGCTTATTAAACACCTCTTATATGCACAGCACTATTATGTGAACAAGCCATAAACTTCTGATATTAAACTTAATACTATTTAATATTCTAATATTCTATAGCAAGTCAAAACTTCTGTGCTTGGTATTTTCTGAACTGGTTTTGCTTTGCATTTGATTGGTATTCATCAGAATCACTATAATGTTTGAGGAATCAAATTAGATAACCCTGTTCATCAAGTAATTTTCTGAACGAAACTCAAATTCTTGTTCCTTTGATATGCTTTTCTAAAATGGCCAAAGTAATGCAAACATAATTTAAAAATATATACATATATAGTACATATTACATTTAAGATGATTCATTTACATTTATCCTCCCTTTTTATAGGAAGGGAAGGTGGAAAGAATGTGTATAATCAGCAAATTTTCTCTGAGAGAAGCAGTTACATTACCCACAAATAAAATTTACTGCAAAATTATACATGGAAAATTGTAAGGAAAGTATTCACAATTGAAGCTTTACTGTAGGCGTCTATTAGGGAGAAATGTTAGCTAGAAACCCAATTTCCTTGTACAATAACCACAAAAGCAACAAGCATTTCTAATAAGCAACATCACAAAGTTGCCACAAGCCATACTTGCAAATTCAGGATATGTTTTCAACTGCAGAGAATGTTTACAGAACAGAAAGGTCAATGTTTTAAGCAATTTAGTGCATGGAGACAGATTTTATTTTTCAAAGGAGTATATAAACCTTGATATAAGTTGGCATAAAAGATATTAAATGATTATAGTGACTGGGGAATTTTATTTATTAGGCAATTTTCTCCTTTCTTTTCTGAAAATTGATATTCAAGGTGTCTTTTACCGAGATACTATTTTACACTAGGAAATCCATACTCATTCCTTATTAGAATGAGTGAGCATTTTGTGACAGCATTTGTATAAAAATGACTGTTTTCTATGTTAGAAGGCTGGTCTTCAGAATCCTCCACTTGGCTACAAGTCATGGGCCCATTAATCCCAGACACAGAATTTCTGAAATGAAAATATGATCCATGGCTTCATTTATTGATGACATCATCTAAGCGTTTTCTCCACAAGGTTATAAATGCACTGCTTGGCCATATTGAATATTTGCTGATGGAATGCCTAAGTGAAATATGATAATGTTCTGCTCTTCTGTCCTTGTGATTTCAACACATTTCAAATCAAAGCATTGGCCTATCCGGTCAGCTGGACTGCATTGATCTTTGGTTTTCCTTTCCCTCGGAGACTCAGTGGGATGGAGTAAGCACTGCAAAAAAATCACTTCAGAGGAAGCACTCAGAGTGGGGAAATAAATGCCTTAAATAATGAATAATGATGTTGCTGATACTAATTTTAATCATTTGAACAAGAGGATGAATTTTTTAATGCCATCAATATGTACTTTGGGTTTAAGTTTATAGCTAATGGAACCCAGAAAAATCTAGAAGCAGTCTAATTGGGAGGGTCCCAGGATAGGGAGTTGCAGTGGACCCAAAGGGTCACTGAATTCCATGAATCACCTTTGCTCTCAGTCAACAAGCCACGGAGAAGTCAGCCTCAGACCTGCACATACCTGATGTGATTGCTATGTCACATGTTTCCCAGAGAGAGGATCCCAAGGACTAGAGTAGAGCACACTTTATTGGAGTTTTAAGAGACTAATTATAATACAGCTATGGGGTAAACCCCTTACTTTATAACTTTTTTCCTTTCAATCCGAGTTTACATAATTCTAGGCAGTAAAAATTGTACACCTTAGCCATCATAGACTAGGTCTGTAACTTCCTAGGCAGGTCCAATTTCCATTAAAACCCCTAAGGATTTGTTTTCTTCATTTTAACAATCTCCTTCCACTCCCTTCTCCCAGTCATCTTCACAATTCCTCCAGCATTTCCTCCAACTCTGATCCATTTATTAAATGATACATCAACATGGAAAGCTTCACATATCTGGTGTGTAGGGAGATTGCACTAAATGGAGAACAAATACATGCCCTCGATATGATGGAAGGGCAAGGTTTCTATGGTTACTTCTGATATCAAGCTTCTACTTATGTAAATTGTCTTCTGTATAAATGTGCAAAAGAAACTGGCCTCTGAGGATACTTAACCAACATTCTCAAAAGACTTCATTCAAAGTCTAATTTTCAGCTGAATAAAACCTTGCCTTCTTTTTCTGCTTTCCCAGTTATCGTTTGAAGTCACTTTGTTTATATTCGAACATTCTCCTTTTTCTAGTCCTCCCGTAGTCCCCTGTGTGAACTGGTGAGATGGGGATGATTGAATAATAACTAGAAGTCATTTTGTATTTGATATATTACCAAAGTCAACTGACAGTTGAACATTTTTGAGAGATTGTGATGGGCAGGTAGTATATATAGAATGAGTACCCAGGGGCCCAAGCATATAACTTAGTGAAGAAAAATATGGTCATGGTCATCAGACAGTTAAAGGGTTTTAATTTCACTACTACTCAAACTGTCAAAAATCATACTAGAGGTCGGGCATGGTGGCTCACGCCTGTAATCCCAGCACTTTGGGTGGTCAAGGCGGGTGGATCACGAGGTCAGGACTTTGAGACCAGCCTGGCCAATATAGCGAAACCCCATCTCTACCAAAAGTACAAAAAAGTGAGCCAGGCGTGATGGCATGCGCCTGTGATCCCAGCTACTCGGGAGGCTGAGGCAGGAGAATCACTTGAATCCGGGAGGCAGAGATTGCAATGAGCCAAAATCACGCCACTGCACTCCAGCCTGGATGACAGAGCAAGATTCTGTCTCAAACAAAAAAAACAAAAAAAAAAAAGTCATACTATTCTGTTTGTTCAAATAATTTTTTCTCTGTGTTTGCCAGAATTGTAGGAGACTGCTTGGGAGGAAACATCCTTTAAAAGCATATTTACCATTCGTGAAAAGACACCATGAAGACAGTGAGAGGGCAAGCCACAATGTTTATATATAATCTTCTGTACCGTGTATATCATATATATATGAAAATGAGTTCAAATTCAGAATACATTAAGAATTCCTACAAATCAATCAGAAAAAGCCAGACAACCCAACTGAAAAATGAGAAAAAAAAAACTTGAACCAGATGTATCAAAGAGAGATTGTCAAATGGCAATAAATATATGACAAAGTGTTCAACATCACTAGGCATCAGGAAAATACAAATTAAAATCACAATGAGATACTATTACACACACACCAGCATGGTTTAAACAAAAAACAAAACAAAACAAAACAAAACACAGTAGTCCCTTATCCCTAGTTTCACTTTCTGTGATTTTAGTTATCTGCAGTCAACATCAGGTCAAAAATATTACATACAATAAAACATTTTGAGAAATGGGGACCACATTTACACAAACTTTTATTACAGCATATTGTTATAATTGTTCTATTTTATTAGTTATTGTTGTTAATCTCTTACTCTGCCTAATTTATAAATTGAACTTTATCATAGATATGTATGTGTGGAAAAAAAATAGTATAAATAGAATTCGGTCCTATCTATGGTTTTAGGCATCTACTAGGGATCTTGGAATGTATCCCACATAGATAAGAGAGTATAGCTCTGCCAGGTGTTAGCATGAACATGAAATAACTGGAACTCTCATGTACTATATCTGGAAGCACATACTGATACACTCTGGGAACATTGTCTGGTAGTGTCTATTAAAGCTGAACATAAGCGTGTCCCATGACCCAGCAGTTCTACTCCTAAGTATACACTCAACACAACTGCCTGCAATGGTCACCGAAGTACTCGCACAGGAATAATTAAAACTGTGTTACTATTGAGAGCCCCAAACTAGCAACTGCCTAACTTCCTTCCTTCCTTTCTTCCTTCCTTCCTTTCTTCCTTCCTTCCTTCCTTTTCTTTCTTTTCTTTTTCTTTCCTTTCTTTCCTGTCTTTCCTTTCTTTTCTTTCTTTTCTTTCTTTTTTCTTTCTTTCTCTCTCTCTCTTTCTTTTTCTTCTTTTTCAGAGTTTTGATCTTGTTGCCCAGGCTGGAGTGCAGTGGCATGATTTCGGCTCACTGCAACCTCCACCTCCCAGGTTCAAGCGATTCTCCTGCCTCAGCCTCCTGAGTGGCTGGGATTATAGGTGCGTGCCACTACATCCAGTTAATTGTTTTTATTTGTAGTAGAGACAGGCTTTCATCATGTTGGCCAGACTGGTCTCAAACTCCTGACCTCAGGTGATCCACTTGCCTCAGCCTCCCAAAGTGCAGGGATTACAGGCATGAGCCGCCGAGCCCGGCCTCACCTGTCTTTCAAACATTGGATGGATAAATAAATACATACATTGAAATACTATGGAACAATGAAAACAAACACCTGATACTTTTATGAATAAATCTCATGAACATAATATTAAGTCAAGCCAGGCATAATTGAATTACTGCATATTTCTAGTTATATAAAGTTGCAGCATAGGCAAACCAATCTATAACGTTAGAAGTCAGGGTAAGCTTACCCTGTGGATAAGGATAGTCTCTGGGAGGAGATAGAAGTGGGTTTTGGGGGTGTTGGTAATATTTCATTTTTTTGTCCACTTGGGGAGTTAAATGCTTACACTCACTTCACTAAGGAAAGAACATCATCTTTTAACTCTCACTCCTATCGGAGGATTCTAAGAGAAGCTAGTCAGGAACCATGGTGGATCTTTTAAGTTAAAGAAGACTGTCTAGGGGTGTGACGTGAAACAAATACCTAGAGCAAACAGAGTCACTTAACCCAAGCAGCCGATGCTCCCACCGCCCCCTAGGTCTTCCTGGCTTTGCATGACCAGATGGTAGAGGGCCCTACTGTGCCAGCCCTTAAGTCCAGCCTTGATGGTTTTTTGAAAATTTTCTGATGGCACCTCAGATCAGGGCTGGCTTTGCCTCCTCCTCACCCTGCTATTCAGTTTCTTGACACAGACACAACTTACCTTGCCTGTAATACGGTGCATCTGAGATTCAGCAGTTCTCAGCCACCACTCCCAGCTAGCCAGTCCTGAGAGTGAGGACTTTGTCAAGTGATTTTGGAAAATGAAAGAATCGGATCGATTTTGGCTAAATTTTCAACCTCTCTAGGATGCCAAACTAAACTTGTCTATGGCAAATCAGGAAATCAAGACCTATAATTTTGGCACCTAACTGGCTAAACTTCTGAAAGGCAGGAGGCTGAAATGGCAGTGACTAGAGAAACAGGGATTAAATGAGAAGATAGCAGTCAATGATTTCCCTGACCCAGGAATTCCACCACTAGCTGTAAACTGTACTTTGAATAAGTTAGACTCATAGAGTATAACAGAAAACAACTTTATTCTTTCTTATCCCTGTCCCTTCAAGCCTTCTGTGAAAGTGATTCTCAAGGTGTGGTCCCTGGGCCAGCAGCATCAACATCACCTGGAACTTGTGAGAAGTGAAGATTCTCAGGCCCTTCCCTATACCTACTGAATCAGACATTGGGTGTGGGGGGGAACACCACAATCTGTCTTTAAGGAGCCCTCAAGGTAAGTCTAGGACTTGCTAGAATTTGAGAACTGGCGTTTTGTTAACTTCGGTCTTCAGTGTACGTGTTAGAAGCAAACAGGCTTGTGGTATAGTTTAGTATTCTTTAGTTTCAGATGCAGGGGAGAGATATCTAGCAACGAAAAACAATCAGGACAATTAAGATGTTTCAAAGAGTGTTCAAGGCACCAAAAGGTTGAAAGGACCTTAGGCTGCATATTAATGTCACCAGAGGAGATTTTTTTCTAAATGTTCCTCATCCAGACCTCATCCTCAGAGATTCTGATTTAACCAGTTCTTGGTGAGGTCACTTTATTTTTTTTAAAGTGCCTGCCTTAGTAGGTTCAGGCTGCTATAATGGAACACCATTTGTGGAGTGTCTTATAAACAATAGAAATGTATTTTTCATAGTTCTGGAGGCAGGAAGTCTGAGATCAGGGTGCCAGTGAGACCACATTCTAGTGAGGGTCTACTTTCCTGTTCATAGATGGAATCTTCTTGTGACCTCACATAGTAGAAGGGACAAGAAAGCTCTCTGGATCTGTTTTATAATATCACTAATTCCATTGATGAGGCTGTTGCATTTGTGATCTAATTATCTTCCGAAGGCCCCAACTCCTGAAATCATCACAGTGTGGGTTAGATTTCATCATATGAATTTTTCAGGGACACAGACCTTCAGTCTATAGCAGTGTCCCTAACCCTACCAATAAAATATAGCCAGGGTTATGAATTAATAATATTGATCACCAAAACCCTTATGCCTGCTGATGTGATTATTCTTGTTTTGGAAAAGTTGCTTCCCAGGCCACTGGTTCCAGTATTCAGGTTTATGTTCACCTTCGTATCTAATCAAAGTCTTTCTTCCTGTGATTTGACTCATTTGGATCAAATATTCATTGATTACCTGCAATGTAACCAGTGCAACTATAAAATGGGTATCCATCGCCTCCCATCTGGTCCATGTGGTTCTCATCTGGTTTTTCAAGAGTATGAAAGAGTTTTTTTGTGTGTAGATGAGTAATTGGAATTCTAGGGTCAACCAATGCTGAGTTTGTGTGCCAGACCCCACCCTGATTATACATGAAGTGATCGTGAGCAAGTAATTTAGCCTCATCCATCAAAGGAGACTAATACAGTACCAACTCACAGTACATTGTAATGAGAATTAAACTAGCATGCACAGGAAGTTCTTAGCTCAGGACTTGGACACTGGCAAGCTCTCAGTGTACAGTTGCATTTCTGAGGGCACCTTTCAGGCCTTCAGTCATGTCCTCACCAGCTGCCCTGGAATTAGACTCTGTGAGCTCAGTCCCTAGCCCAGCTCACCCCTACATGCAAGCCCTATGATCACCATGTTATGCAACCTCTCTGAGCCTCAGACTCTTCACCTATAAAATTCTCACCTGATATGAGAGTTAAATAACTCCTAGAGATCATTTAGCCCAATGCAAATCATTTTTCAATATAATTTCATAGACCGATAGCACTTTAAAAATCATTTTAGGACAATTATTTAAGATCTTTCTGGATTTCCATCCCTGTGTTAGGCCAATCTTGCATTGCTATAAAGAATTACCTGAGACTGGGTAATGTATAAAGACATTTTATTGGCTCACATTTCTGCAGCCTGTACAGGAAGCATAGTGCTGGCATCCACTTGGTTCCTGGGGAGGCCTCAGGGCGCTTTTCCTCATGGTAGAAGATGAAGTGGGAGCAAGCAGTTCACATGGGGAATGCAGGGGCAAGAGAGAGAGTAGTGGGGAGATGCCACATACTTAAACAGCCACATATCACTAGAACTCACAGTCATGAGGACACCACTAAGCCATGAGGGACCTGCCCCATGATCCCACTTCCACCCTTGGGGATTACAATTCAACATGAGATTTGGCAGGGACATATATTCAAACTATATCAACCCCCTAGATTACTGACCTTCCATTAAGTTAGTATTTGGATTGGGATTGGGGTTGGGATTAGTGTTGAGTTAGTATAAGGATTAATTTAGACATAATTAATTGTGTTCCAGGGGATCCGGATGTAGGAGGTAGCAAGCTGACTTTACCTCTTGCCAGTTTCCTCAGTCCTGCCTGATGCTTCTCACTTTTTCCTACTGGGCTTTCACCTCCCTTCTCCCACCAAGATACCTTCTTCCTTTCCTAGCCCTGTAACTCTTACTAGCAGTACTGAGAGATGTAGCCCTGGTGGACAAGTACCTCACCTTCCTTTAGCCCTAGACAGACTTGATCTACAATCCACCTCCAGTTGCCCTTCCTTGTCTCCTTACTAAGAACTAAATCCTCCTGATGCTCCGAAAACATGCTACTTCCCTTCAAAGGTGGTTAAACTCTTTCAACCCCCCTAAAACCTCCTCCTTCCTAATGGCTTCTAACTTGAGAATGAATACTAGTCTTTCTTTTGTCTCTGCTTAGAAATTAAAACATCCTTTAAGCCCATCTGTGAAGCAACCAATTCAATTAAATTTTGAGTTAAGTGCACATGAAGCATAATTGAGAAAAGACAAGAGACGCTTGCCTTAAGAAATGATAAGGAATTCTTGGTGACTGTAGGACTACATGCATTGTGATTTTCTGCATTCCAAATGTGCCTGCTATGCATGAGTCACACTGTCTTATGCCACTTTGTACAAACTGTTTTCAGTGCTTCTGGGCTGATTTCTCTGTATCTGGGCATGAACGACTGTTCAGGATAGTTAATGGGAGTTCCATGTGTTCCCTGATTGGAGAAGTACTGAGGAAAGAATTAAAGGGATTATCCTAAATGCATTCATTAAAAAGATTTGAATGGAGTCAGAAGTCTAGTGTGATTCAAACCAGAGCCAACATTTTTCTTTATTCCCAGATCTTATTAGCAATGCATTATGAAACAATGATTTTGCTGGCAATCAGCTACTAACTAATCCAGGTTGGTGTTGTCAACTTCTTGGGTTACCATAAAAAACTGTTATATCTTAGAGCAGTTCTTCCCAGTTGTCCAGCCCTTACTAGCCTTCCCAAATTAGTTGGACTTCCTGCGTTTTAAGGTTTGAAGGTCATGCAGCCTAGCTCTTGGTAAAGCATGAATTCCCTCTGCAATATCTCCCTATGTGAATATCCAGGCCATTCCAGAAACCTGGTAAGGCCAACTCCATTTAAGGTCTTTTTAAGGAGTAAAGACTGGTCTGAGAAGTACTGAATGCTGACTAAAAACACAGTGGCTCTTCCCATTCAATAATCAGGCCTTTTTGGATCCTTACTGCAACATATCTGTTTCCATCGCCATGTTCCATCTTGCCAAATTCTGAGTCCACTCCAGCCCCAACTTTAATACGAGCCTTCAATGCCTCTGTTCAATGACCCCTGGATGCTATCCAAACCAGCTTTGCTTCCCTTGGATCCTGTTCTGCCTGCCTCCTGCCCTCCACCTCTACTTATGTGGAGGAATTAACAGAGCTGATGATGTGTCTGCCTTGTCTCCATTTAAGAGAATCAACCCCATCACACCTAGCAGGTCAGCTGTGGGATCACTGCAGACAGGGAATTCACCCCCACAGGGGTAGCTGATTATATATTTAAGACCCCTGATTATTAAATTTCCTTTCTAACACTGAGTTCATGCTGCATCTCTGCAGTGAGAAGATACCATAGTGATTAAGCACAAGGGTTTCGATGTCCTACTGACCTGGGTTCTGATCCTAGCTAGCTCCACCACTTCCTTGATAACCAGGCCTTTGCCAAACTGCTCAATCTGTCCACACCTCAGTGTTCTAGTCTTTAAAGTGGAAATGGTAGCAGTAAGCATTTTACAGGGATGTTGTGAATATAAATGAGGATGTCTATAAAGCATTTGGCAGCACGTGACTGGCATATACAGTTTTTTACATTTTTCTTGTCCTAGCTGGGTTGCTGTTTTTATTCTGCTTATTCCTCTTAATCTTTCTCATTAGAATCATGTAATAAGTTCAAATCTTCCAAATAACAGTATTTTATTTTCTTGAAGACAACCTTCATATACCACCAAAGGATGAGTTTCTTTTACGATGAACATTTCTAATACTTTATTCATTTATTTTGTGAAACAGATTTTAATTCCTTCCATATAATGTAGAGGATCATAGCATGTGTTATAGACTCAGATGAGGGAAGTTTAAATATAACTTCCACTTCTTATTAACTGCAGGAATTTGAGCAAATCCTGTAGTGTCTCTTTTGTTAAAGGTAGTCTAATTTTGAGCTGAGGTTTTTTTGAATGTAGTCATACCCTTCTCTTCCTCACATTTAACTTACCATCAAAACCCCAAGTCTTTTTCATATATGCGACATATTTTTACAATTGGTGTTTAGTTTAGGAGATGGTAAAGTCAAATAAGGGGTGGCAGGGAAGAGGGGTAATCTTACCCTGGGATCCCCTAAAGGGAACAAGAATAGGGGAAAGTCAAGAGGAGCAGGAGACAAAAGAGCCAAAAAGATAGTACAATATCCTACCTGCCTCTACATAGCAGCAGATATGACTGATTGCCAGATCTTGTAGGTCCACCAGTCTCTGAGAGGCTACAATATAAACAATTGCTTCTCAGAACCATGTAGAAATGAGATATATTGATCTACTCATGTCAGTTTCCATTTGCAAAGGCTTGCTCTATGGCACACTGATTCCTCCACACTTCCAAGTTGTATATGCATGGACACTGATACGGTTTGGCTGTGTCCCCACCCAAATCTAAAATTGTAGCTCCCATAATTCCCACGTCATGGGAGGGGCCCAGTGAGAGGTAACTGAATCATGGGGATGCATCTTTCCTGTGCTGTTCTCATGATAGTGAATAAGTCTCACAAGATCTGCTGGTTTTATAAAGGGGGGTTCCCCTTCACAGGCCCTCTTGCCTGCTGCCATGTAAGACGTCTCTTTGCTCTTCCTTAGTCTTCTGCCATGATTGTGAGGCCTCCTCAGTCATGTAGAACTGAGTCAATTAAACCTCTTTCCTTTATAAATTACCCAATCTCAGGTATGTCTTTATTAGCAGCATGAGAACAGACTAATACAGATGCTAACCAGATCATCAGCTATCCAACTCCCAGAAAGAAGAAACAGGTGTCTGATGCAGGCAAGGCATGGTCAGTTGTGCCCATATGAAGCTGATCAGAAAATACAAAGTGCTTGTCACATGAAAAACAGTTAGGACTAGAAAAAATATCCAGGACTCTGGAGACCAATGAGACGAAGACCCTGCCTATATCAAGGTATATCACAGGTGTTGTTATACTCATGCAACTGATGTTTTTAACCTACATTAGGGCTACACGTGTGCCTATTACATGTCTTCTTACTAATTTTACTCTCCTTCCAACTTCACGATGTTGTGTTGATTCTGTCATTCAGTGTAGTCACCATGCCTAATATACTCACTGCAGTGTTGCATCTGGGTCTATGAAACACTAGAGAAAAAATGTTGAATGAGATGGGACCCTGTCAGGCATTTCACCTTAGTGTTTTTCATCAGGTTTCTATAAGTTAATGAAAATTTATGCCTTCATTGAAATTAAAGGAATCTCAAAAATCACAAGAATTTCAAAAAATCACCCATTTTGCAGTATGGCCCCTCAAATATGCATACATAGCACCAGCTTTAATAAAAGGAAATAGACATTAAGCTCTTCTAGTATTTAGATTTCTCTCAAAATTGGCTTAACTATTGTCCCAAACATATCCAACCTTTGCCTTCCAGTCGCATGAACCAACCATTTAGTTGTTCGAAGAAGTTTCATGCAAATACAGCATCAAACTGGGCAGACAATAATTCCTACTTTATATGACACAGCTCCTCATGTTTGATCTAATCACTTTCATGAATCTTCAGCAGCAAGGATACCAAAATGCATGCAAGGCTTACAAGCACTTTGAAAGACATTTAAGCACATAAGAATCCCCTGACATTTTATTTTTATAAGCATTTCTATGTAAGTTATACTGATGTATTTATATAAATATTTCTATGTATTAATCCTCCAATTGGCCATTTTTAATAAAATATTAAAAGGATGGAAATATTGGAAATCCCATTTATTGGGACTATAGAGTAAATATAAATAATAAAACTAATTTTATTCACTGTATCTCATAATGTATGACTATTTTCTGTATTTTTTCTCCTTTTAACTCAGTTTGAATTCAAATATTGAGAAATGCACCTTCAGCAACAGATATTGTTTAAAAGTTAAAGGTAAAAATACAATATACAAAAATGAGATTCCATCATTATAGCTGATGAATAGTTATATTCCTTTCCAGGAATGAGGAAGTGTCCACGGTAAGGAAAGTAACGAAGTAAAGAAATAAGAAAGCATTTCCTTACATTCTTCTTGCATACCTTAAATATAAGTTGGCATGGAGTTCTTCCAGATTAATTTCCATGATAAGTCACCATGTTATCAAGTTCTAGAACAGCAGGAACATGTCAGCCCAATTGACTCTAAGTGGTACCTAGCCATCCACAAAAAGGCATTAATAAATCTTTTGAAGACCACAGGCGATGCAGAGACTCTGTCATTTTATTTCAGATCTATCAACATTCGTTCTGTTTGCTTACAATTGACAAAACACTCTTATGTGCATTGCCTCATTTGCTCTCCACAATTATCTGGT
This sequence comes from Papio anubis, assembly GCF_008728515.1. Lineage (NCBI taxonomy): Eukaryota > Metazoa > Chordata > Mammalia > Primates > Cercopithecidae > Papio > Papio anubis. The sequence goes on from NC_044977.1 coordinate 61,571,988, forward strand.
GAGGTACGCAGGGAAAACATAATCCTTGTTTTACGAATGGATAATCTGAAGTTAGTAGTGATCGTGTTCAGCAGGTATTTGACTCTAAATAAATAAAGATGAGAATGTCTGGGATATTACAAATGTGGGGAATTTTACAAAAGACGCATAAGTGCGTATTGAGATTTAAGACTGAGATTATTTAATTTTATTTTTTGTTGCCTCAAATAGAATAGACAATAGAAGTAAAATACTGAACGTTTTCAGTGTATAACAGTTATCACACAGTGAACCACATTTAATGGTGTTGTACATGTACTAGTTGTCTAAAAACAGCATTGGTTAATAGAACATGACCAGGAAAAAATATCATTAAATGGAAGATATTTCTGACACTAGAGAGATTCTAAGATGTCTTGGGGGAAAATAAATCATAAAGATATTATCTCATTTGTAAACATGACCTCTCCCTCAACTCTTATGCCTAATGGGGTGCTGCTAAATGTTTAACAACCAACTCCTGGGGGAAAAAAAAACCCTGACTTGAGCATTTGCCAACTTCTAGGGTATAAATACTCTCACTACGACTGACTTCCAGTTACTAATAGTTTAATAACTGGCTCATAAAACTCCTGCAAATCTGGTAATTGGTTCTCATAAGCTGGTACAAGCTGGCCAGCACACTACCATGTACAGTGTTATAACTGACCACTGAGCATGTCCATGTACAAATGATAATCATCTAAGACCTCTTACGCCAAAATCTGAACTCCTGAAACCCCCTGTCTCACAGCCCCCTAACATACGTACCTCTTCTGCCTGTGGTCTTCCCTGGCTCCGTTAATGACAACCCCATCCTTCCAATGGTTCACACCAAAATCCCTGACACCATCCCTGATACTTTTGTTATTCTCCTTTTCAAATCGGTCAGAAAATCTAGTAGGTGGCTACCTCAAAATGTATGCAGTGTCCAGTCACCTTTCATAACCTGCTAACACCCAGATCCAAGCCATTACAATCTCTTGCCTGGTTTATTGAACTAGCCTCTTGTATTTGTCAGCGTAAAGCTCCCTAGAGCTGTAACAGAAAATGGTAAAAAATATCCCGGACTCTCAGTGGCCTAGCATGGTAAACGTTTATTTCTCATTTACATCTCTGTTTTATACAGGCTGGGGGCACTCCTGGGTAGCTCTTCTCTACCTAAGTGATGACTTAGGGACCCGCCCTGCTTCCATCATATGCCTCTACTGTTTGAGTTCTTGGCTTCCAGCCCCACAGGCCAAAGGGAGCATATAAAAGCATGAGACCTTTAGGGGGCAGATCTAGAAAGAAGATATATCCATTCACATTCTGTTGTCTACTTCAAGACATATGACTCCACCCAGATACCAAGGGGCTGGAAAATGTAGGCTTCGTGTGTACCTGGAAGGAAAACAAAGCTGTTTTGGTCAACATGTAACATTGTATGTATCAAACCTCCTAAATGATGTCTCTGCACCCAACCTTGTCTCCTCTAATCTATTCTCAACACAGCAGCAGCTGAACTACCTGTTTCATGATCAAACTATAAGTCAAACGATACACTCCTCTGCTTAAAACTACCCAGTACCTTTATAACTCATGCAAAGTTTAAAAAAAAAAAACAAGGTACCTCAATGGCTGTAGAGACACCTCATGGCCTGGCTCCTGTTTCTTTTCCAGTCTCATTTCCTACAACTCTCCTCTGCACTCACTCTATTCCAACCACGCTGAAATCTTTGCTAGTCCATTGACATGCTAGGCACACTACTGCCTCAGCAGCTTTGCACTGGCTCTTTGTTGGATACCCTTTTCCCAGATATCTACATGGGTAGCTCCCCCTCCTTCCACAAATATTCCTTCAATGTCACCTTCCTTAGCCACCCTATTTAAAAGGTCAATTCTTGTTCAGTTCCCTTTACCCCATCTGTATTACTTATCCACTTTTCTGCTTTACTTTTCCCTCTAGCACTTAGCACCTTCTAATAAATAATTTACTTGTTATTTAATTATTGTCCTCTAATCCTACTAGAATTTTCTTTTAATTTTTTTCTTTCACTGACCACATTTCTACTGTTCACGCCTAGCAGAATTTAAGGGAGTTCAGTGTATTTTCTTACTGTGATGTCCCAGAACCTGGAACAGTGCCTATAGATAATAGATATTCAATAAATATTTGGTTAATGAATGAATAAATGATAAGTGAAGTTAAAATGTTTTCTTATGTAGTGATCCATTTTGAAAATATTAAGTATTGAAGGATTTTTGCCTTTATCAAAAGCCTCACAAATGAAGATAGATGATGTAATTAAAACCCATAATAATATGGTGTAGGTATTATCCAAACTACTCTCATTGGATCATGTTATTTAGTCTTTACAAAATTATAAGGAGATCGATACTATTCTATCCTATTTTCATGTTAAGACTAGGCCAGGTGTAGTGACTCACACCTGTAATCTCAGCACTTTGGGAGGCCAAGGCAGGAGGATCACTTGAGCCCAGGAGTTCAAGACCAGCCTGGGCAATATAGCAAGACTTCATGTCTTAATAAAAAAAAAATTTTAAATAGGCTGGGTGCAGTGGCTCACACCTGTAATCCCAGCACTTTGGGAGGCTGAGGCAGGCAGATCACCTGAGGTCAGGACGACCCTGGCCAACATGGTGAAATCCCATCTCTACTAAAAATTTAAAAATTAGCCAAGTGTGGTGGCACACACCTGTAATCCCAGCTACTTGGGAGGCTAAGGCAGGAGAATCGCTTGAACCTGGGAGGCAGGGGTTGCAGTGAGCTGAGATCATGCAGTTGCACTCCAGCCTGGGCAACAGAGTGAGACTCCGTCTCAAAAAAAAAATAATAATAATAATAATTAGCCATGCGTAGTGGCACGTGCCTGTGGTCCCAACTACTTGGAAGGCTGAGGTGGAAGGATCACTTGGGCCCAAGAGGTTGAGGCTACAGTGAGCAGTGATTCCACCACTGCACTCCAGCCTAGGCAACAGAGCAAGACCTTGTCCCAAAAATAAAAATGTCCTGGAATACAGGAAAAGTCATTTGCCCTGGGGTTGTATGCCTGGTAAGAGGAAGAGGGGGGATTTGAATCCATAAAATCTGACCCCAAAGTAAAGCAAACTAGATATCGAGATTGAAACATTTCTAATGTGTGTTTACAGGGAGTAAGACTTACTTTAAAGTGAATGTTAAGCCACTGATTAGCTGTGTGACCTTCAGCACATCTGAACCCCTTTGGATCTGAGGGGTTTTTTCATCTGTAGAGGGGATATTGATACAGATCACTGTAGAAGCCTCTTCTGGCTTAAAAATTAATGAATAAGTATCTCGCCGAGGGCCACACAAGCAGTAAATAGAAAAGCCACCCCTGAAAGCCACATCTTCTGAGCTCTCTCAGGGGCTTTTTCTACCACATCCTGTGGTATCTGCCATGAGGAATATCTCAGACAGGCAGAGGCACTGAGTGACTGAGTAGCACTCAAAGTGAGTAAATACAAACAAAATCATGACACAAAAGAGGTGCAGACCATGGACGCTATAGCTGATTTTATCTTAAATGTGTTTCCTTTGCAATGACTAGCACATCAACACTTGATCCTGTGCCTCACTTTCCTTAATCGTAAAGTGGAGTTGATGAAAGGACTAGGTCCATAATGGTTGTAAATGGTAAGTGAACTTATACATGTGAGCACCTAAATCATGATAAAGTTATTAAAAGTCTCTTCTGCTCTAACATTTGCTAATCTTACTGCCTGAGCATAGTGCCTGGATCATCGTAAATATCTCATAAATGTAAATGTCGGCATCATCGGTATATTTCATTCTACATTGGGATGGTATGTATTAGTTTCCGGGTTGCTTTGTTTTGTTTTATTTGAGATGGAGCCTTGCTCTGTTGTCCAGGCTGGAGTGCAGTGGCATAATCTCCACCTCCTGGGTTCAAGTGATTCTTGCACTTCAGCCTCCCAAGTAGCTGGAATTACAGGCATGCACTATGACGCCTGGCTAATTTTTGTACTTTTAGTAGAGACAGGATTTCACCATATTGGCCAGGCTGGTCTTGAACTCCTGACCTCAAGTGATCTGCCCACCTTGGTCTCCCAAAGTGCTGGGATTACAAGGGCTGTAGGTATTAGTTTCTTAGGGCTGCGGTTACAAATTACCACAAACTGGGTAGCTTAAAACAACAGAAATTTATCCTCTCACAATTCTGGAGGCTAGAAATCCAAAATCAGTATGTTGGCAAAGCCATGCTTCCTCTGAAAGCTGTAAGGGGGGACCCTTCCTTGCCTCTTCCTAGCTTCTAGGGGTTGCTAGAAATCCTCAGGATTCTTTGGCTTGTAGCAGCATCACTCCAACTTCTGCCTCTGTCTTCACATAGTGCTATTTTCTGTGTGTATGGCTGTGACATGGCTTACTTATAAGGAAAGCAGTCGTTTGATTTAGAGCCCACCTTGATCCAGTATGACCTCTTCTTAGCCAATTACATCTGAAAAGACTTATTTCCAGGTAAAGAGATGAGTTACATCCTCAAGTTCTAAATTGACATGAAATTTTGGGGGACTCTATTCAGTCCAGTATAGAAGATTCATAGTCTTGCCCTCACTTCATCTCCTTCCCCACCATGTCTCTACTCGGGTGTCCTATCACCCTAGAAACTTCCAATGCTATTGAGAGTTTGAAACAGGCAGCATAGGCATCTGTCTACTAACCCTGGGTGCCTCATTTGATAAAGTTGAAGTAGTCTTCTAACTCCCTACAGGGTTTTTTTTTCTGTCCTGTAGGATGAAAGAGTTGAAACTAACCCTGAAACCCCTTCCAGCTACGTAGCTGTAAAGTGATCTTTTTTGTGCTCCAATTATCCGTGAGTGTTCAGAGGGACACTAATTTGTGTAGTGTTGATCACATGTGAAAGGAACAAGATTGCAAATACTAAGTAAGCATTTTCAGTATTTTGATAAATGTGTGAAACTCCTATGGCAGGTGCAAGAGAAAGTGCCAATTAAAAATTAGCTGCCATGCACATTTATAGATTGTGTTGTTGACTCCAGCATTTCACTGTTGCCTATTAAAGCAGGAGTTTGACAGGTAAATTTCCTCTACTGGATTTTTCTATAGGTCAGAAAACAGTCTTGCACAGCTTTTGAAATCCATCCAAACTGTTTAATGAGTTTTCTCTTGGCTATAGATGCTGTAATTCAACCTGTTTGCTTTGTTAAAGAAGTGTAAATATGACATTAGATGGTGTTTAAGAATCCCACAAATACAAACTTTCTATGGAAAGAAAAGTTAAAGGTCACCTGTTCACTCTAATCACATTTAAATGTGTGTCCCTGTAACATCTTTGTCAATATGTCATTCATGTAAAGTGTACCCAGAAGCTCACTTCTCTAGGGAAAGCTCTGATCATCAGAAATTTTTTTCTGTTAACACTTAGGATAAATGGAAAGTGCGTGATTTGGTCATGTAAATAACAGAATCACTTTTAGGCATTTGAACACTATCTTTAAGAATCCTGGTCTCACCTGATGCAGCTCCAAGATAGTTGCCACTTACACATTCCTTCTCAAGGTGTAAAGTATAAGGTGTGCTGGGATTCCAGTTTGAGATAAGGATTTTTACCTGCACTCCTAGCCCTTTTCTCATACATTGTAAGATCCTCACCAGCCTGTTAATACAACACTTAACCCTACACCTTCAGATAACTGAGAAGCAGCTTCTCACCAAAAGGCTGCAGAGTCATTTAGAGCAGCGAGCCTCAAATGTGAAAGTGTATATGGAGTACCTGGGATCTTGTTAAATTGCAAATTCTGATTCTGAAGATGGGGCCAGAGATTCTGCATTTCTAACAAACTGTCATGCAGTAATAAAAAGTTGTCATAAGAATTTATGGAACATATCTGGATTTGGGTTCCAATCTGAATAAAAATAAAATTCTATATTTGTATTAGTTTCCTGCGGCTGCTGTAACAGATTATGACAAACTTGTTGGCTTAAAACAACAGAAATTTATGCTTTTACAGTCCTGGAGGCCAGAAGTACAAAATCAGCTTCAATGGGCCAAAATCAAGGCATTCGCAGGGCCAGGCTCCCCCTTCAAGGGAACAAGGGGAGAATTTGTTCTTGCCTCTTCCTGTTTCTCAGGGCTGCTGCTATTTCTCAGCTTGTGGCCACACCACTTTAATTGCCGCCCCCAAAGTTATATTAGTTTCTCCTCTTCTGCCTGTCTGAAATCTCTCTTCCTTCCTTTTATGGGGATTCTTGCGATTATATTTAGGGGTTACTCAGATTATTCAGGATAATCTTCCTATTTCAAGATCCTTAATTTAATCTCATCTGTGAAGACCCTTTCTCCATATGTTAATATTTATAGGTTGCAGGGATTAGGATCTGATATCTTTGGGGGTCATTATTTAACCTACCATGATATTCCTCTTGCAGATTGCAAACTTCTTGGGTGGGTTCCAAATAATGGTACCAGAACTTCAGGTTCAAGTCAGACCTGGAACTCTGTTTCATTGCAGGTAATGGAGGATGTTTCTCTTTCCTGTACTTTCTTGTGCGTTCACACACAGTGCTTCAAAGCAACTTGCTTGTAGATATTCTTTCTTTTACTGTTTTAACAGGGCATTTAGGGACAACATCTCCCAATCTGTTTTGTTTTAATCCGCGTAAAGGTATAGAAAGACAATACCAATAAAATGGATCCTGACATGAAGCCAGGGGGTGCACATTCCAAGTATATTTTAAGCCCTCAGTAGCCAGCTTCGTAACTGAAGATTGTTGAACAGAAAATTTGAGGAAGGAGGAAACATATTTCTACATCGACTTTAGAGACAGAACTCCTAAGGGGTTAATGTTGGCTCTTATATTGAGTAGCATGCTGTTGAATTTACATCATTGCATGATGTTTATTTGTTCATTCATTTATTCATCCATGTATTATTAATTTAGCCAGCTTTAGTTTAGTGCTAGGCTAAATTAATAATTTTTAATTATTAATTTAATTATTAATTTAATTAATTAAATTATTTAATAATAAGTTATTATTAAATTATTGTGCTAGGGGCAACAGAAACTAGAGAAATGTCAAGATATCGTGCTTGCCCCCAGGATGCACATGCAGTATGTACTTAAACCAAGGCCAAACAAAAGAAGCCGTGTAAAAATATTGAGACATTTTTAAATATTTGCTTAAAAATGTTGCTTTAGGCCGGGTGCAGTGGCTCATGCCTGTAATCCCAGCACTTTGGGAGGCTGAGGCAGGCAGATCACAAGATCAGGAGATCGAGACCATCCTGGCTAACACGGTGAAACCCCCTCTCTACTAAAAACTACAAAAAATTAGCCGGGCGTGGTGGTGGGCACCTGTAGTCTCAGTTACTCGGGAGGCTGAGGCAGGAGAACGGTGTGAACCTGGGAGGCAGAGATTGCAGTGAGCCAAGATCGCACCACTGCACTCCAACCTGGGCGACACAGCAAGGCTCCTTCTCAAAAAAAAAAAAAAAACAAACAAACAAACAAAAAAAAAACCTGTTGCTTTAATCTGGTGCTGCAATTGCTGCCTACTCTGGAAAGTCTGTAAAACCATAATGAGCCCTTCAAAGAGGGTCATGCTAATGAAAAACAATCATCAAAACATATTACCATGCAGCATTAATATTAAAATTATATCTGTAGTTTTATAGTTCATGTCTACTTCTGAAATGGCATTGATTTTCTCATCTTTATCAATTGTTTGGAATAGGAATAAGTTATGGTCTAATAAAGCATATGGTATCACATATTTCTTGGAAAGTAAGGACTAACAGAAATAGTTTGCAAACAAGTTCTGAGTTTATGCTCATGTGTATATGTTTTCATCAAACTCTGAGGACATCTTTTCTGCCCTTTACTTTGACTCAGATAATTCTTTAAGGTCTGCTAAACTCAAGTTCATTTTGAAAACATAGAGAGTGTAATCTAATCGCCATTTAGCAGCAATTAGCAATCCATCCTTTAAGGGATTCTCAGTCCAAGTCCACTCAGTGGATAATTGCAACAATTAACTCCTCGTACCTTTCTGTAGTTTTGGACAAGCGAGTCTTGCTTTCATTAGCAGAAGTCTCGGTTTGATGAAGACCAACCAGTGCTGAATGTTGAAGCAGAGATTTTTTAAAAAATAGATTTTAAGATGACTGTTTTCAACTAACCAGCATCCACAGGATCACTTTTTATTTTCCTCATGTTATGTAAAATTTCTATGATGACATAGTAGCTCAGAATTCATTCTTCCTACCGAGAGAGCTGTCCAGGAGTGGGTGCATGTTTGTGCATATAAGCCAAGGACAATTACATGGTGAGAAACAGAAAACATGAGAAATCTCTCTCTGATGATTTAGTTTGTTTATCCTGGTGTCTACGCAGAATAAAGTGATATTAGAGGTCTCGAGCATAGTGTAAGCAAAGACAAAGAAATGGGTGTAAAACGTTTAGTGGGATTATCTCTGATATGAATTTATTCATTCAAGAGATGAGAATAAATTGAATGATGATGATGATTGATAGATAGTAGATAAGTAGGATAGATTACAATAGATATAAAAATGGTAGATGATAAATAGTTGTTATATGGATGGTTGGATAGATAGATATTGCTCATATGCTTACTATGTGGCAGGCACCATACTTAGCTATTCTCATTTTATACTTACAACAACATCATGAATTTGGTGATGTGCATTTTACACATTAAAAAAGGCTTAACAAGTAAATTTCCTAAGAGTTTAGGAAGTGGGGTTCTGGAATTTAAATGTAGGTAATGTGACTCAGGAAGCCAACTTTTTGTTCATTTATTCAGCAGATATTTATTGAGTACCTGCTGTGTGTCAGGAGCTATGCTAGACGGCCGATCCAAAAATCAAACCCATGAGTAGATAAGGAGTTGCAAATCATAACAGTGTTGGGAAGGGAAAGGACCAGTACTAACATGCAGAAAGAAGGTGGGTGTCTGTGTCATCAGAGTGGTCAGAGAAAGCTTCTCTGAGGATGTGACATTAAAGCTGAGTCCTATGTCACAAGGAATGAGCCACAAAGAAGACCATTGCAAGCAGAGGGAACAGTTTATACAAAAACTCATGGGCCTGAGGAAGCTTCATGGAGGAGAAGGAGATAATTTATTAATTATCCAAGCCTGGAGAGACTTTTACCAGCAGGGAGGGTTTTGCAGGTGAGCAGAGCTATTGAACTAAGATGTGGTAGGGCAGAGGGAAAGAAGCAGAATATTTCTATTTACAGCACTATGTCTGGGGCCCTTATTTTATTTTATTTTTATTGATACCCACATTACACAGATGTAAGGGGGCCCTTCTCTTGAGCATACAATTCAATTACAGAAGATGCTAAAGGATTCAAAACCCCTTTTAATATTATCAAGTTGCATTGATTTTGAACTTTTTTCCTGCTGGGTGTGGTGGAGGACAAAGAGTGCATCATGTAACTTATACCCGACTGATATGGTTTGGCTGTGTCCCCACCCAAAGCTCATCTTGCATTCCCACGTGTTATAGGAGGGACCCAGCGGGATGTAACTGAATCATGGGGGCAGGTCTTTCCCCTGCTGTTCTCGTGATAGTGAATAAGTCTCACAAGATCCGATGGTTTTAAAAAGGGGCGTTTCCCTGCCCAGGCTCTCTTCTCTTGTCTGCCGCCATGTGAGACATGTCTTTCACCTTCTGCCATGGTTGTGAGGCCTCCCCAGTCACATGGAACTGTAAGTTCATTAAACCTCTTTCTTTTGTAAATTGTCCAGTCTCAAGTATGTCTTTATCAGCAGCATGAAAATGGACTAATACAGTAAATTGGTACCAGTAGAGTGGGGTGCTGCTGAAGAGATAACCAAAATGTGGAAGCAGCTTTGGAACTGGGTAACAGGCAGAGTTTGGGACAGTTTGGAGGGCTCCACAAATACAGGAAAATGTGGAAAGTTTGGAACTTCCTAGACACTTGTTTAATAGTTTTGCCCAAAATGTTGATAGTGATATGGACAATAAAGTCCAGGCCGAGGTGATCTCATATGGAAATGAGGAACTTGTTGGGAAATGGAGCAAAGCAAAGATGACTCTTGTTATGTTTTAGCAAAGAGATTGGTGGCATTTTGCTCCTACCCTAGAGATTTGCGGAACCTTGAACTTGAGAGAGATGATTTAGGGTATCTGGCAGAAGAATTTCTAAGCAGCAAAGTAGTCAAGAGGTGACTTGGGTGCTATTAAAGGCATTGAGTTGTATAAGGGAAGCAGAGCATAAAAGTTTGGAAAATTTGCAACCTGACAATGTGATAGAAAAGAAAATCTCATTCTCTGAGGAAAATCCAAGCAAGCCAGATGTAGAAATTTGAATAAGTAATGAGGAGCCAAATGTTAATCCCCAAGACGATGGGGAAAATGTTTCCAGGGCATGTCAGAGGTCTTCATGGCAGCCCCTCCCATCACAGGTTTGGAGGCCTAGGAGGAAAAAGTGGTTTCATTTGCCAGACCCAGGGTCCCTGTGCTGTGTACAGCCTAGGAACTTGGTGCCCTGCATCCTAGCCACTCCAGCCATCACTGAAAGGGGCCAACATAGAGCTCAGGATGTGGCTTCAGAGGATGCAAGCCTCAAACCTTGGCAGCTTCCATGTGGTATTGTGCATAGAAGTCAAGAATTGGTGTTTGGGAACCTCCATGTAGATTTCAGATGATGTATGGAACTGCCTGGATGTTGAGGCAGAAGTTTGCTGCAGGAGTGGGGCTCTCATGGAGAACCTCTGCTAGGGAAGTGCAGAAGGGAAATGTGGAGTTGGAGCCCCCACACAGAGTCCCTACAGGTGCACCGCCTAGTGGAGCTGTGAGAAGAGGACCACCATCCTCCAGACTTCAGAATGGTAGATCCACCTACAGCTTGCACTGTGTGCCTGGAAAAGCCACAGACACTCAATGACAGCCTGTGAAAGCAGCTGGGAGGGCTGTGCTCTGCAAAGCCACGGGGGAGGAGCTGCCCAAGACCATGAGAAGCCACCTCTTGCATCAGTGTGACCTGGATGTGAGACACAGGCTCAAAGGAGATCATTTGGAGCTTTAAGATTTGACTGCCCTGCTGGATTTCAGACTTGCATGGGGCCTGTTGCCCCTTTATGTTGGCCAATTTCTCCCATTTGGAATGGCTGTATTTACCCAATGCCTGTACCCTCATGGTATCTAGGAAGTAACTAACTTGCTTTTGATTTTACAGGCTCATAGGCAGAAGGGATTTGCCTTGTCTTGGATAAGACTTTGGACTGTGGACTTTTGAGTTAATGCTGAAATGAGTTAAGACTTTGGGGACTGTTGAGAAGGCATGATTGGTTTTGAAATGTGAGGACATGAGATTCAAGAGGGGCCACAGAATGATATGGTTTGGCTGTGTCCCCACCCAAATCTCAATTTGAATTCTCACATGTTGTGGGAGGGACCTGGTGGGATATAATTGAATCATGAGGGCAGTCTTTCCCCTGCTGTTCTCGTGATAGTAAATAAGTCTCACGAGATCTGATGGCTTTCAAAAGGGGTTTCCCTGCACAATCTCTCTTCTCTTGTCTGCCGCCATATGAGACACGCCTTTCACCTTCCCCCATGATTGTGAGGCCTCCCCAAGCCACATGGAACTGTAAGTCCATCAACCCTCTTTCTTTTGTGAATTGCCCAGTCTTGGGTATGTCTTTGTCAGCAGTGGGAAAATGGACTAATACACCAACTAAAGCATTTTCTCATTAAACATTTGAGTCATCCATCCCACTGGCCCACATGAAGACTATGGTGGGCAGAACAGGTGATTAGTGATGCAGCCTGAGGTGTGTAGAGGTTAACCTCCAGCACACAAGCCAGGCACTCTGCTATGTCCTAGATGTGCTAAGATGGGAGGTCCTCAAGGGGAGCTTTTACTGTGGTGAGTTAAAAAAGTCAAGTAAACAAACAAGAGCTTAGGTCGGAGATCAGCAAACCATGGCAAAGTCCAAAGACCAAACCAGTCCACATCCCTTTTTGTGCAACTGGGAGCTAAGTATGGCTTTTACATTTTTTAAATGGTCAGAAACAATTTTAAAAAAGAGTAATATTTCCCGGTCCATGAAAATGATATGAAATTCCAATTTCAGTGTCCATCAATAAAGTTTTGTTGAAACACAGCCACACGCATGGTTGCTTTTGAGCTACAGTGACACAGTTGAGTAGTTGTGAAAGAGACTTTATATGGCCTGCATAATTAGAAATATTTACTTGCTGGCCCTTTATAGAAAACGTTGTCTGAGCCCTGGTGTTGGTAGTTGAAGGGACCATGAGCATATCACAGAGGGCACATAACTCAGATGCAAGGATAAGGGACATCTTCCTGCAACTCAAGTTGCAGTTGGCTGTTTAGCATAAGAAGTGAGTTAGGTAAGAAGGAGCAGGAAGAACACTCCAGGGATGAGAGAGTAAATGTGTTCCCTTGTTTATGATATAAAGATAGTGGCGCTTGAAAACAGTTTGCCAACCCCAAAGACATGAAGACAAGCAAAGATAAATAAAGATAAGGACTTTCAGTCCTAATATACTTTCAGTATATAACAGTGTTGTAACCTAACTATATACCAGTGCCCTTTCACCCACTACACATACACACAATGTTGGTGACATCCTATTGCCGGGCTCAGTTCATTACCAAAGAAATGACACAGGGAACAAAAGCTATAAATTCAGAGTTCAACTCTGGATGCTGGTGAGATCTGGGAAGGCTCCATGAAGGAGGAGGAGGAGGAAGAGATAGGATCTGTCCAGACTTTGTAAAATCTGAACCGGAAAGAGGGCCTGCCAGATCATCAGTACTACCTGAACAAAGACTCATCTTCCAAGTAAGTAAATCTGTTTCCATTTAATTGTCTGGGGTCCCTTCCCTCAAGCATATGATTCAATAGAAAAGGATTTCAAAGGATTTAAGACATTCTTAATGTTCTGCAGTTTGCACTGAAATTGCGCTTCTCTGTGTGTGAATTTGAGGGGAGGCGGCCTTCAAGTAAATTAAACCTAGTCTTGGCATTTTCTCATTAAATACCTGAGCAGCTCAATCCCACAGGCCTACACAAGGACCACGGTAGACAGAGCGGGTGATTAGCAGTTTCAGAACCAGCAAAAAGATGCCCACAGTACCTGACTTTTAATTAATAACTATTCTGCATCTAGCCATTTATCTCAAGCATCTGGGGGATGTTGAAAAGTGTTTCTCTCCATATAGCTCTGGTATATCAAGGTTGGGGCTGAGCAAAGCTGATATAAAAATTATGACTGGCAGGAAGTTACTGAAAACCCTACACCTCATTTGCTACTTCTTAAACTTCAAATCACAATTGTAAGTTTGACTTTAAGAACATTCTGGAATTATAAACAAATATCTTAAAGAGAAAACTACATTTAAGTATTTCTATTTTTCCAACGGACAGGATTAGGAGCCTCCCAAGCTGAGACAGATCTCAGCTTCTGGCTGTATGCAGTTGGATGAGCTTCTTACCTGACCCCTGGGCTTCAGTTTTTTATCTGCAAGATGAAGTTTACCAGAGAATGGGACAAGCAGGAGGAAAGTTCCTCTGCTTGTATGCCAGATAATCTTAGTTGAATGTGCGATGATTTTACAAGGAGCATGGAAAGGACTTTAAATGGTATTGAATTACATCATGAGAAAGTTATTCCTTTCTGATCAGCTCTCTTTTCCCAGTTTCTACATTGAAGCAAAGTCTCAGTTTAATGCTGGAATATTGTAACATAGCTAATCTCTCCTTAAAAATAAAAAGAAAACAGCAGGCTTAGACTAAAACATTTCTACATAGAATTGCTAGATTAAGCAAATGAAAGTACACAAGGCAATGAATGACTCGTAAGAGAAGTATGTCCAAATATTGTATGGATCATACTTATTCTAAAAATGATTTGTTGTTTATCTGAAATTAAGCTTTAACTGAGTATCCAATATTTTATTTGGAAACCCCATTTCTGCAGGCAGTGGTGGCTAACTAAAATTTTAAAGTATTGTTTTGTTTTCATCATGTTGACTATTTCTTTTTCACATGTGGTGGATAAAGGTTCATCAGATATTCACCCCGTTCTCTGTGAGCAAATTATCTTTCCCTGCCTTATTGATGTTGGGATTGGTGTGTGACTTGCTTTGGCCAATGAAATATGAGTAGACATGATGGGGTGCCAGTTTCAAACCACAGACAGCCTCTGTTCTTTAATTCTGGGCTCCAGAATAAGATATGTGAGGCAGACCTACAACTTGGAGCCTGGCCAACTAAGCCCAGCTAGATCAAACTAAGCCAACCTGCAGACCTGTGCATGTGAGAATAAGCACACCTTGTTATAAGGCACTGAGTTTGAGGTTGGCTTAGCTACGAGAATATTTTGAAAATAGTTCAGCCATATACTTCTTGTTTATGGCAAATGACACTAGTTTTTTCATTGTCAGTAATGACAGAAAGCTTTTATAAAAATATTTTATTAAAAATTATAAATCTATTTAAATAAAAATATTGTCATATTAGTTTATGATAGTTTAAAATGTGTGGAGATTTGAATGATAGACTGACTTCTGGGAACTGTTTCACTTGATGACATCCAGGGTCCCTTCTAGCCTAATATTTTAGGAATGGGGCATAGAAGGAATATGAGATTTGCAGTGTGATACAGATCTTAGCTTTCATTCTGGCTCTGACACCATCTGCGTGACCTAGGAAGTCACTAAGTGACTGGTTTATAATGAGCCTGGGCAAGTCACCTAACTTTTCTCAGTTGCTTCATTTCTAAAATTAGATTGATAATTGTACCAATCTCAAAGGGCTAGGCATTTTGGAAAACAGTACAGAGGTTTCTCAAAAAATTTAAAATAGGACTACCATATGATCTGGCCATCACATTCCTGGGTTTACTCTATCCAAAGGAAATGAAATCAGTATGTCAGAGGGATGTCTGCACTCCTGCTGTGAATATACACAAAGAAAATTCCATAAAGTACCTGGTAAACATAAAGTCCCTGATATTAGCTCCCTTCCCTTTCTCAGTGATTGGCAATGGTACAGACTACAAAGAAGATCAGAGAAATTTCTATAAGGCCCAATCAATAGTTAACATATGTAGAGGAAAAGTGAGGAAGTCATGGGCACATGACAAAGACATGTTTGCTGAGAAAGACAAAAGGACACAGGACTTTAAACTCTTCTTCTAGTCCTTTAAATATCCTGTTTCTTTTTTACTTCAGGGATGATGCTAGGAGTCTTCTAATTCCTTAGCAAATAGAAGTTGGTTGGGCCAGTTTCTGTCCTAACCAGCCACTTCACAGACCAGCCAGTTCCTATTCTTTCTGTCTCTTTTCTTTCTAAGCACATGACTCACAATGGCGTAAATTTAAATTTAGGGGTCCCAGACAGAGGCTTGGATGTCTAAGCCAGAAACTGGGACCCTTTGTCCTCCAAGTGCTTTAGGGTTGACCTTCATAGAAGCTGGAACTCCAACATCTAGAGGAAACCAGCATTTGGGGCAAGCCACCCAGGAAATGTTAAAGTCTCTGTTGACAAATGAGCACAGGCACCAAAGAGAGGGGACTGAGCAGACACTGTGCCCAACCGAAGCCTGAGGGATTCTCAAAGGAAGTACAGGCCCATGTCCTGCTCTTGTCATCGGGGATGGACTGAGAAGAACTCTTTCAAAATTGAAGAAATAAAGAAAAAAGAGAAGATTAACAAAATTAAAAGCCAATTCTTTGAAAGTACTAATGCAAATAAACAAAATACAGAATGAAATCTAAAAAAGACAAATCTGTAGAAACAAAAAGTTGATTAGTGGCTGTCTGGGGCTAGGAGTGAGAACAGGAGTGACCAGCTGACCCCATCCCCACATGGGATCTTCTGACAGTAGATTGGATTAATGGTTGCATAGCTCTGGAAATTTACTAAAAATTATTGAATGTACACTTAAAACAAGTGAATTTTAGGCTATGCAAATTATATCTCAAAACTATTAAAATATATACAATACAAAATGAACTAACCATAGATATAATAGACAATTATAAAAATACTAAGGATTATTAACAACTATACAGAAATGATTCTGTAAGCATAATTGGATAAATTCCTGAAAAATTGGCACAAGAAGAAGATGTCTTGTATAGTACAATAGTTATTTTTAAATGTAGACAAAGACTAGCCTCTAAAACAGTTCCAGGTCCAGATGTCTTTACAGGCACTTCGTTCAAATTTTCAAGAAGCAGTTGATTCCTGACTTACACAAGTTGTTTAAGGAAAAATACAAAAAAAAAAAAAAACCAAAATCTACCTGGCTTGTTCTATGGTGCTAGTGTATTCTTAACTCCAAATATAGATAACAACAAAAGCAGAAAAATATATAGAAATAATGGGCACATTTCATTTATGAACATAGGTGTAAAAATATACTCACTAACTGAATTGATGAGTGTATAAAAATATAAATCAGGACCTTGCATGGTAGTACACACCTGTGCGCTCAGCTACTTAGGAGGTCAAAGTAGGAAGATAGCTAGAGCCCAGGAGTTTTAGACTACAGTGAGCTATGATTGCACCACTGTACTTCAGCCTGGGCAACAGAGAGAAACCCTGTCTCTAAAAATAACATATGTGTGTGTGTGTGTGTGTGTGTGTGTGTGTATGTGTATGTATATGTATGTATTTATATATGTGTCAAAACCAAGTGGAATATATTTCAGAAATATAAAATATAGTTAAACAGCAGAAAAGTCATATGATTATGGCAACTGAAGTGAAAACATTTTTCAAAATGGCTCCTGCAACTTCAGGATTAGGCAGGGAAGTCCCAGGGACTCTCACCCAGATCCATAAGACATGTATGTGAAGGTTCATTGCCAAGATAGCTGGGTAACTGAGGAGCTGGAGACAATGTGGATATTATTTCTGCAATAGCGCTGAATATGTCATGGCAGATGCACACGCAGGTGGATGATGCAGCAGAAGAAGCATCAGGGCAACACAGATCTCAAAAACAGAGCAAAAATAGAGTCAGAAACAATAGGGTAGATAACACTGCCATGTATATAAATTAAAACACGTGCGCACAGAACAACAATGCAATAATCACAAATTTTATTTATACAAAATAATATATAAAATCAACAGAATGCACTTTTTTGGGGTTTTTGTTGTTGTTGTTGTTCTGAGGCAGGGTCTCACTCTGTCACCCAGGCTGGAGTGTAGTGTTACACTCTTGGCTCACTGCAACCTCTGCCTCCCGAACTCAGATGATCCTCCCACCTCAACCTCCTGAATATCTGGGACAACAGGTGGCCGCCACCACACCTAGCTAATTTTTGTATTTTTTTGCAGAGACAGGGTTTCACCATGTTGCCAAGGCTGGTCTTGAACTCCTGGGGTCAAGCAATCCATCTCCTTGGCCTCCCAAAGTGCTGGGATTACAGGCGTGAGCCACTGTGCTCGGCCAACAGAATGCACATTTAACACACTGAAATGTTGGAGGAGAGGCGTGGGAGCAGAGTGTGGATAGACAGTGAATCAATGAATCAAGCAAACAGCTCAGACAATTGGAGACTATTTACCATGAATTGAAGAGTGCAATTAACTCCTGCACTGGGTCTTACAGAAAAGTGTTCTCTTTCTGAAGTTCTTTCTGGGACTGAAGTAGTATTCTCCTATGCTCTAATACTAGTCATATTGTTTAATATTTGACAAGACTAATTTTGCACATAGATTGAGTTGCCCGTATTTCAAAATAGTGAGTCTCAGACTGGGATTTTAATAACCAGAAGAATTTTTTTAACCTAGATACCAGCAGAGTTGTCTAATGTTTACTATTCTAAGAAAGGAAAATCTCAAAATCAAAATGCGGAATTCTCCCAAGAAGCCCTGTTAGCAAAATCACATGGATTGTCTATCTGATCTATCTACTCTATGCAGAGGTGTGTGTGTGTGTGTGTGTGTGTGTGTGTGTGTGTGTGTATAACACAACCTATTTTTCTTTGGGCTTGGAAAAATATTCTTGTAAACCAGTGCTTCTCAATCTTTCTTCCCACTATCATCCCCCTTTCCCCAAAGGTTCTTATAAGATTTTTTTCGAATCACCCACACCCCATGCAATGTTAATACCGCAGACATACTGTACATTTGTCTCTGTGTCATGGCCCTTTGGGGAGGGGCACAAACCATTGTAATATCTGACAATGTTTTCATCCCTCCCCAAGAACCAATTTTTACCCTCTTAGGGGACAATATGACCCCAAATGAGAATGCATGCTATACACCAAATGAGAATGCATGCTATACACCAAAGCCAGTCTGTGAACCAGGACTTGAAACCCCTATTTATGCAGTAAGATTCAAAGGACTATTTCCCCTACCTTTGCATGAAATCCCTCCTTCAGCAGTTCATTCTTATTTGTTCATCCTTTTCTATTCTTATCCCATTTCTCTTCTAAGTAGCAAATATTTCTGAGACACAACATGTTAAGAATATAAAACATTAATTTTTAAATTAAAATATACGGAACACCTGCTAAGAACAATATGCTTTGTTCAGCAGTTGGGGAAGGACTGAAAGTTGACTTAGCTGCGGGCTGATGCCTCAGAAGAGTTCAGAACTGGTGGGTCAGGGAATTGGGTACAAGAGAGTGAATGAAGGAACGGAAAGGGAGGTGATTAGTGTGAGTTGGAGGTAGAGGGACCTCGGCTCAAAGTGTCGAACTGAAATACTATGGTATCACCATGTGCTTAGTTTATTCAGTCTGTCTTCTGGCAAGTGGAGGTAAAAAAGAAGGAAGTAATAAGGTTGGGTGGGAGAGATGTTTATTCAATCATTCATCCATTCAGCAAATATTTCTTGAGAACATGCCATGTGCTAGGCACTGTGTTAGGGATTATGCAGAGGGCCAGTGCAGAGCATTGGGGCTTTGCCCTCAAGCCAACATTTCTCCCAGGAAGCAAAGCCAGATCCCAGGAGAGCTAAGGTTCTAGCAATAAGGAGAGTTCCTCTATTTTGTCAGTCACTACCGTACTGGCCCTTGTAACTCCACTGATGAAACAAGTTTTGGTTTTTTTCTCAGCCTGGGCTGTCAGCAACACAGTAATGAGATGGGCACATTGTGTAGCAACCCAGTCTCCCCTGCGACTGCCTGACAGGGCTTAGAATCATTTGTCACACCGCTAAACAATAAGCTCGCAGCCTTAGCAAGGTGGCAATTAAGAAAATTCAAGCATATCTTCATTTACCCCAGTGGAATTCTTCATTCTTGACAGTTTGTGAAATTACGATGTTAAGTAAAGACATCACCAGAATGTTCTTAGCTTATTTGAAAACTCGTTAACTAGAAAATAATGAAGGAAATTTATATACCTAATTGGTGTTTACAATCATGTGAAATGTCTGGAGATTTTTTTTTGTTTTTTCCTTTCTCTTATTTTGCTGTTGTTTGTTTGATGCCCTCTAAATTTCAGGAGTTTTTGTTTAGTTTTTATCTTTGATTCTTAACAAACATTAGATTTGGTACCATGTAAGATGAGATTTACTTTCTGCAGAGTGTGAAATGCATGTTTTTGGAAAGTCTAAACTGTTGGACTAGGCTTTGCTGAGGAATTGTGCCCTGAATTATTTGCACAATGCAACTGATGTATAGTGTGAATAATCCCCTGCGAGCCACGAGACCAAAATAGATGCTCTTTCATCAATTAAGATGGGCCCTAAGATTCAGAACACAAAGTTAACCATGGGGTTGAGGAGTGCAGACCTGGCTGCCGTAGCAAATTTTAAATTTCCGCTATAAAAGAAAAACATACCCTTGCTAAACTCCCTAACAATAGGAGTGATCAGGCTGACTTACTACCCAGACCACTACAACTCTGACTGGACAGGGGACCAAGGACCAGGCTTACAAACATTCTTTTCTGATAAGTTATTGCAGAACTTAGACCAGTTTCAACAGCTTATAGAGGTTGCACACAAACTGTCCTTGTGTCCTATAGTTCGCCTTTTGACATAAGGGGCCAAATTCTACTTCATTTTAATGCTAAAATCCCACCCCAAAGTGAACATGGAATGTATATTACATGCAAGTTTACTCAGTCTGAGTGCTCTCAGCTTCCCCTCATAAATATGTATAGTTTTTCCCTCAAACCTGCTGAATATGTATGATACAGGCCCTGTGAGTCATAAAATTCAACCTGTCCTTCCCCTTTTAAAGATAGAATACGTTCAGTCCAAGCTGGAGACTTTCTCTTCCTGGCCTGCAAGCTGATGTCACCAGTAAAGGTCTCCTTTCTAGTATTTAGCCATCCTGATGGTGTTTGGGATAATACCCAAAATCCTATTTAATTAGTTTTTTAATACAAGCTGATTAAAAATACTAAAAACGAAATCCACTCGGCTCAAGTGTTGGATGTTATTCTCTCTGTCCCTCATTATAGCTGAAATATGTTTTTTTCAGTGTGGTATGTTGGAAAAAAGCCTGTCTAGGAATCAGGACTGAGGCTTAAAGCAGTTCTGTTATTTATTTGTTGGATAACAGTACCAGTCAGTATAGGCTGTATGATGCTGCAGTAACAAATGACCTCAAGTCAACAATACCAACACAGGTAGCTTGCAACAACAAAGGTTTATTTCTCATTTACATTGCTGAGAGCAAACTGTGGCTCTCCATCCCTTCATCTGTGATCTATCTCAGACATTGCTTGTCACATAGAAAGAGATACAGAACATGGTAGTACCATGTGATGGGTTTTAAAGTCCCTGCCTGAAAGTAACATACATCATTTCTGCTTATATTTCACTGGTTAAAGCAAATAATATGGCCAAATCCAATGGCAGAGGAGTAAAGAAAATCATTCCACAAAGAGGGGGGAGCGATATCTTGAAGAGTAACAATCTGCCAAAGTGGCCTTGCATGAGGCACTGAACTTCAGTTTCTTCTTCAGTAAAATGAGAGGATAGAACTGAGCATCTCTGAAAATCCTATGCTTCTAATGAAGTGTACAGTATTTGTGTAGCTGGGGAAGGGCATATAATGGGAAATTCAGGCTGAGATTAAATACTGACTCTGGAAAAAATGTATGAAATGGGTGCCTCTTCTGGATAATAAAATAAAATGCCTATATCACATGGGGTGAAGGAATAGCAATAGTTGTAAGCCATTCAAATGCCATTATTTGAGACATGCTAAAGTCCTCCTCTGCTGAGATACTTTGGATATTTGACCCCTCCAAATATAATGTTGTAATTTGATGCTCAGTGTTAAAGGTGAGGTCTAGTGGGAGATGTCTGGGTTATGGGGGCAGATCCTGCATGAATGGCTGGGTACCATCTTCATGGTATTGAGTGAATTCTTGCTCTATTAGTTCCCACAAGATCTGGCTGTTAAAAAGAGTCTGGAACCTTTCCCCTTCTCTCTTTCTTCTTCTCTCACCATGGGACACACCTGCTCCCCCTTCACCTGCTACATGATTGGAAGCTTCCTGAGTCCCTCACCAGAAGTAGATGCTTTCTGTACAGCCTGCAGAACCATTAATCAAATAAATTAATTTTCTCAATAAATTATCCAGTCTCAGGCATTCCTTTATGGCAACGTAAAATGGAATAAGACACCTGCCACACTGGCTGCAGGGCCAGAGATCCCTGTGATTAGAGACACACTGCATCCTCTGCTTCACCAGAAAGCCCCCAAAATGACAGATGTTGAGACAACCTCGTGCTCATGTCACCTTTGCAAACAGTCGGTCCAGATTATCAAAAGTGATAAAGGAACGGGAAAGATCTCAGACATTTTGAGGAAGACCCACCCCAGATGCGCAGTAGGATATACTCTGGGCATCCAGGTGCTATAGAATATTAGAATAAAGAAACAGCTGTGATTGAGAGTAAAGGAGAGGAGGTACCCACATTACAAATTAAACTCTGTTTACTTTGTGATTATTCCTAAAGCAGCTGAATTGAATAGTTTTCTTTAACTCCAATTTGACTTGTTCCTATTATGATAAAAATGAAGTTTTCTAGCCCTGTGAAATGTGGCCATGTGTTTAACAGAGATAGAACTGAGGTAGCAGAGAAAAGCCACACTACTTCAAGGTCTTGTGGACCTGAGGTGGGTTTGGTAGGAAATTTGCTGTATTATTTTGATTCTACCACAAACTAGTCACTGTCTGCCTGCACAACATAAGGCAAATTGTAGGTAGAATGACTTGAGGCATAAACAAGCAATATTTGGACATGGAAAGCAGATGTTTTAAGCACATTTGTTCAATAATCTCATGCTTTCTTATTCCCTTACACCTTTTGTCACCTGGAAGCTGGCTCAGTAAATATTTTAAGTTGTAAAGGTCAAGGCATTTCCAAACAACCAAGGGCTAGGGACTGGGAGAAAACAGCCAGATGGAATTTCCCAGTTGAGCATCACTTTGGCCAGCTGTGGCCAGCCTGGCCTTTTCTCTGATGCACTAAGCTGTCCGTTTCTGTAGAGGTGTCTCACAGCCAGCGGACAGGTGGCTGTGATATATGCCCCTGCACTGGAGAGCAGATAGAGCTACAAGAAAAATGAAGGGATTTGCCAAGGCCTTTGTGCAGAATAGAGACCTCAACCAAAGAAAGTGGGAGATGAGCCATTCATCTCAGACCTATCATTGCTGCTCCTTTTCTGGGTGTTCTCATGACCTGCCTTCTGAGCTCTGTGTCAGGGCAGTTTATGACTCTGAGGCACCGTCTAGGGCTAGGGCTTCTCAGCCTTGCCACTATTGACATTTGGAGCTAGATAATTCTGTGTTGTTGAGGGCTCTCTTATGCCTCACAGAATGCATAGTTGCCTCCCTAGTTTCTACCCTCTAGATGCCAGTAGCAACCACTCCACAGGTTCAGACAAGTGAAAATGTCTCTTGCCATTGCCAAATGTCTCCTTGAGGACAAAGTCACCTCTAGTTGAGAACCACTCATCTAGAGGATGTGATGTTTGAACCACCTGAGCCAGTCTCTTCTTGGCCACAGCACAACGGCTTGTGGCTTGAAATGATGCACTTCCGCATAATTCATGTTTAAAAGTATAAAAGAATGATCAAGAGTCTGGCTCTCCCAGGTTAGTAATTACCTCTGTCGTTATTAATTTTCTCAAGCAACCCAGTCAAATGAGTCATTATTATCTCAATCCCTCTGCCATGGCTGATTGATTTTGCTCCCCTATTGTTTCTAATTTCATGTAATGTCTGATTACATAGAGAAGCATTGAATACAATTCTTATGTAAGAGTCATTACAAATAGGCTTATTCCTCAGTTGTAAGTAGGAATGGATAGAGGATTTTCTATCACTTTATTGCCATAAGTGCCTTTATAGAAGTAAAATGCTCGAACACTCCACAAATTGATAGCATAGTACAAAAAGTCAAAACGAGTCAATACAGGTACCTAATGATTTTTAAATATGTTTAAGATGCGTATTTATGATATGCTCTCATTTACATTGTATAATTAGAGCATCGGTTCAATGAAAAACGTCCATAAATCATCAACATACTTCTTCTCACTGGAATTCCAGGGATGTGTCTGTTGGATTTGTATGGTGTTTGCTCCTATCTGAAAATTGATCAAGAGCTTTCTGCCTGTCTTGGGGACAAGCTTTGACAGATATAAAATAGTGTAAAAGACATGGGCTTTTAGCCCAGTGAAGGTCTAGTCCCTGGCAGTAAATGAGGCATGTGGGTGGCATATACCCTTGCTCAGTTCCCTGGAGGCCCTGCCACTTAATCCATTGCTAGGAAGGCACCTGGCCATGGCGAGTCTTTGAGCAGATGTTGGTCTAGGGTATTGCAATGCTGACTTTTCACCAAGCACTACGACTATATGATGACTAATACTGGCCAATTCGGGAGGGACAGTGGTGACAGACAAAAAGGGGATTTGATGGAGGTGGGTGGGAGGCACAGGAAGAGAAGTAGCCCATCAACTGAAGCTGGCTACCAGATGATATCAAGCCTTAGGGAGATTTATCTGGGGCTTTCTTCAGGATTAAGGGTGCTTTTTCCAGGGACTGTGCTTTTGGTTTTAAGGGTTGAACCAACAGTTGAGCACTAAGATTTACTATGTTAAAAGAGCTATGGTGAAACATTTCCTCAATCTATGTGGCCACAGACCTCACCTGGCATAATTATATCATAATAAGGAGCACAGATTCTGCAGTCAGACTGCCTGGGTTCAAATTCCTCGCTCTGCCCTTTATTAGCTTGCCTTGGGCAAGTTACCTAGGCTCTCTGTGTCTCAGTTTCTTCCTCTGGAAAAAAGATATTGTAATAGTACCTACGTCGTAAGATTTTGTAAGGATTAAATGAATCAAAATATATAAAGTGCCCAGAACAGAGTCCAGCATATAACACATGATATATAATATTGATGGGACTATCTTTAACATGTGCTCAACTCTTTTTTGTAAGTAAGTTTAGACTAAAATCCTTCTCCATTGGGTTTTCAGGTTTAGCAAGTGAAATACAGAATGTTCTGTTCAATTTTAACTTCAGATTTACAAACATTTTTTATAAATATTCTCCATGCAATATTTGGGAATTCTTTCACCAAAACAATAAACAGACAGTTAGTACTTCTGTGGTTACCAGCTACTACTCCTTAAAAGAGATAAATGTGTTATATTCCACTTCATTGACATTTTAGATAGTGTATAATGACATATTCTTCAATCACACCACATGATAACTGTTTTCTGACCCTCATTTATAAACTCCCTCCCTCCACCACCCATAACCAACATGCAACTCATCAAATACTCCAAAAGACATACATATTCCCTTTCTTCTAGAAAAGCTCAACCCTTCCAGTAAACTTTTGGTCATTAATTCCATCTAACACTCTTGCATGCTTTCTCTCTCTCTGCAATTTTTATTCTATTTGTTATATTAATTAGCAGGAAGTTAAATGTCTCCTTGAAATGTTTTCTTGATGTCTCCAATGGACTTCCAATGAGTACTTTGTGATTTGAAGCAAGAACTGTGTTTTGTATTTTCCCATAAGGTCTGCTTCTCAACTCTTCACACAGTAAGTGTTCTAAAAAGGCTAATTAATATAATACATGCATATGTTGACACCAATTCCCTATCAGTTCAATGCACGTTTATTTGTTCACATTTAGGTTGCATTGGCCTGAAGGGCTTTGAAAAATGTGGCAGGATGCAGATTAGCAGTTGATTTATAGCCCTTTAAAAAGAAATAATTTAGCTGTATTCTTTGGCAAGTGTGGATCACATAAACTGTCTTTCTCAAAGCCAGGTTTACTTTGGGAAATCCTGAGAACATCTGTAATTCACAGTTTAACTCTTGAGCATATTATACTAGCTTATGCCCAAGGTTTATGATGAAATGACAGTATTATTTCCCTAGAGAAGTTGGTAGTAAAATAAAGTGGATCTCTTAAAGTTCTTTCAGTACAACTTGTACTCCTTTTATATAAAAGATCTCTTTGGGAAGCATAAAAGTAATTTTCCCATGCTGTTTCTGGGTGACAAGGATTCTGATGTGACCCAGAACGTATTTTCTCAGACTTTACTTATGGACAACAGCGTTCAACACCAATGTTTTGTTTTGCAAAGTCCTTGCAGCCAGGATGCTAATTAACTCACATAATGCATCACAGTCTTATTAAATGTCAGAGCTGAAATTCTTGTCTTACCTCCTCCCCCTCTTTTAAAATTTTAAAAATCTGACACTCAGAGAGGGGATATAAATTCCAAGGGTCACACAGCTTGGGAGTATCTGTGTCCCTTTTCCCTTTACAGGAACAAAGTGAAGAGAAGAGAAATATATATTAGGGTTTTTTTTTTTTTAACCTCTTTAGAAGAAAACACCACAGAAATGGGAGCATCGTTATAACATTTTCCATACTGTCTTTGCAATGGTGTGTGGGCTCTCAAGATTCACAGTAGCTTCAGTGCAATGTTGTGGGTGGTTCCAACTGCCTTTGAACTAGGTGTTGACAGAAAAATAACATAGCACAGCAGGACTCTTCAGGGAGGAGTCTCATGAGGACATGTAGGACATGTTTCCTCAGCACTCGTTCAATTGTAAGTGACAGGATCTAACTCAAATTAGCTCAAGAACAAATGGAAAATGTGTTCCCTTAAGTAGGAAATCCAGTATTTGGTTTAGACACTTCTGGGTCCAGTGGTTAAAATGATGTCACCCAGACTCCACCTCTCTGTATCTGGATTTAGCTTTGTATTAATCCATTCTCATGCTGCTACAAGGACATACCCGAGACTGGGTAATTTATAAAGAAAAGAGGTTTAATTGACTCACAGTTTCACATGGCTGGGGTGGCCTCAGGAAATCTATAATCATGGTGGAAGGGACCTCTTCACAGGGCAGCACGAGAGAGAAGAAGGGAAGAGTGATGGGGGAAGCCTCTTATGAAACCATCAGATCTCACGAGAACCCACTCACTATCACGAGAACAGTATGGGAGAAACCACGCCCATGGTCCAATCACCTTCCTCCAGATCTCACCCTACACACATAGGGATTATAATTCAAGATGAGATTTGGGTGGGGACACAAAGCTAAACCATATCAAGCTTAATTCTCAAATAGACTCTCCCCATGCCGTGATGAGGAGGTCATCAGAGTTCTCAAGCTTATATTTTTCTCATGATTCCAGAGAGAGAGAGTATATTTCCTGATAGCAACAGGAGAATTTGTAGGAGGTATTCTCATTGCCCCAGAGTGATGCAGTTACATATATCTTGACCAACAGCTAACCAGAGTAATGGAGTAATCTGATTGGCCAGGCTTGAGGCATGTGTCCAGCATGGAGCTGAGGGGAAGGAAATTCTCCATCCCAGCCACATAGACACTAAGAATTTCCCCAAAAGAATGGAAGTTAGAGGCCAGGCCTGGTGGCTCACACCTGTAATCTCAGCATTTTGGGACACTGAGGCAGGAAGATCGCTTGAGGCTAGGAATTTGAGACCAGCCTGCACAATGTTATGAGACCTCATCACTACACAATTTTTTTAAATTAGCTGGGTGTGCTGGCATGCACCTTTAGTCCCAACTACTTGAGAGGCTGAGCCAGAAAGATACCTTGAGCCCAGGAGTTTGAGGCTGCAGTAAGCTATGATCGCACCACTGCACTCCGGCCCGGGTGACAGAGCAAGAGCAAGATTCTGTCTCCGAAAAAAAAAAAAAAAGAATGGAACTTACACAAGCTACAGACTACAGATGTTCTCTCTGTGGTCTATATATACATTTATTTATATACACACACATCTATAGCTGCTGCACCTATTCCTGAGGGTAAGTTTATTCAATCCTTGGGATCCATAGCAGAGATAAAGATACTTATGGATACTGTATAGAGTCATTCCTCATTTCTTTCAAAAGTCCTTAGCTCCTTAAGGATCTCTATTTCTACTTTAACCAAATAGTGAGAAAAATTGGCTCTGTGTCTCTACTTTTTGCCATATTTATGACCTACAGTTTTTTTTTCCACTCAGACAGCTGCAAGGTGCACAGGATCATATATAGTTGTTTCCTTCATGGTAAAGAAGGTTGCAGAGTGCTTGGAACTGACTGCTGACCCTCAGAGCTTCAGAAAGCATGAGACCTGGGATTCTAGAGGGATTACTAATCTTCAGGAGACTGCGGATCTTAAGAGAGTTTTAGAGGCTCAATCATTCATTTATCATTCATTTACTGAGTCAAACTATGTGCCAGGCATGGTTTTAGGTATAGAGCTCAGGTATAAACCGTGAAGACAATGGCCCTATTCTCATGGAGTTTGCACTCACAGTATGGGCAGAAAATAAGTAAAACCAATACGAAAAATATGAAAGAGGTGACAGAGTTACTGAGAGGGCAACTGTAACAAGAAAGGAAAGAGCTCTCTGGGGAGACCAACCTTGAACTGACACCTAGATCATAAAGGGGATCCATTCATTTAAAGATTTAGGAAAGGAATATTCCTGGCAGAGGGATGGTCAAAGGCTCTGAGGTAGGATAAAGTTTGAATGACGAGAAATGGAAAGGAGGCTCAGTGAACAAGGAGGAAATGAGGTTAGTGCGGTCATCAGGAGCATATCAAAAAGGACTTCATGGCTTGCTGGGCACAGTGGCTCCCAGCTGTAATCCGAGTGCTTTGGAAGGCCAAGGAAGGAGGATCACTTGAGGTCAGGAGTGAGCTATGATTATGCCATTCCACTCCAGCCTGGGAGACAGAGCAAGAATCAGCTAGATTTTTGTAATGGGTATAAATGAAAGGGTATCAAAAAGAAGCTTGTGTATAAAGGACTGACTTAATCTGATTTGAGGTTAGGAGAGATCACTCGGGCTATTATATGGCAAATAGATTGTGTCAAGCAGCAGTTTTCAGATCATGGTCCCTAGACTAGCAGCAGTGGCATCACCTAGGAATTATTTAGATGTGCAGATTCTCGGGCACAATCCAGACCTACTGAATCAGAGACTCTGACATGGGATTCAGCAATCTGTGTTTTAATAAGGCCCCCAGGAGATTCTGATGCATACTCAAATTGAGAACCGTGGATGATAAAGCATGACAGGAGAGAGCCCCCTTGGGAAGCTACTGCACTCATCCAAATGAGGATAATGGTAGTATAGACTCAGGTGCAGATGTGGGATCAAACCAGATGAATCTAGTATCTATTTGGTAGGAAAAATTGAGAGGACCTGCTAATGGATTGGATGTGAAGATGAAAAAGAAAGAGAAGTTACCTCCTGGGTTGTGGTTGGAGATGCTGCTTTTACATAATCTTTGCTTTCCACATGCCGTGAAGTATAGACACAACAGCAAAGGCAGGGAAGCCCAAGTTAGAAAGAGGAGAAGGAGCCAGATGACTCAGTTATGTGTTGGTTCTGCACTTAGTTCTGTTTCCTTGGTAATAGTCACCTTCATTTTCTAGGCCTTAGTTTTCTCAACTCTAAAATGGGATTATATATAACCTATCTCAAAAGATAAGTATTAAGACTCAGCATTGACTTTGTGAATAATTAACTATTACATACATGGAAAACATTGTCATTAACATTGTTTATCCTGGGAGGGCTGGGCAGGGACATAAATCTACACACGAATTTTGTGGAACTCCACCGCACAACCCCGCTTCGGTGACATCCATGAATACTTAGACTGAATTCCAATTTATAGATAGCTTTAGTTCCAACAAAATCATATTTTTTTTTTACATTGAGAGCTATGTCCACTTAATTTCTATACTTAGAAAACTCCCACAATGGAAAAAATACTCATTTGTAAGATCCCTTTGTAGGATATGAAGATGACTAAAACTGATGCACTTTTCTTGAAGAGTTTACATTCTAATAAGAGATAGAATGTATATGGGGTGTTTGGGTATAACTACATTCTATAGAAGTTCAGAAAAAACAAATATGTCCAAAGACCACTTCATCCTCCTTAAAACCTGCTTGTAACTTGTTATGTATGACTGACACTCTGGGACTCTTGGTTACATTCCTTACTTCTGTGAAAGATCCCAAGTCTCAAAAGGGAATAAACAATGTG
This sequence comes from Papio anubis, assembly GCF_008728515.1. Taxonomy (NCBI): domain Eukaryota; kingdom Metazoa; phylum Chordata; class Mammalia; order Primates; family Cercopithecidae; genus Papio; species Papio anubis. The sequence goes on from NC_044977.1 coordinate 61,601,591, forward strand.
GAACCTCTTCAGAAGCCCAAAGATTAGCAAGTCTAGTTCTGCATTGTAAAGAGAAGGAGAAAAGCAGATTCAGTACACCACTGACAAGTGTATTTATAATAATCTCTGGCAATTTTTCCAGCATACAATATCAAAAGAAACCCAAAGTAAATCTGAAAGTTGGCCATTGGCAGAAGGGGGCTATGCCTTAGAAATTTATCATAGATTCACCTAAATCTGATGGTAAACACTCAGAAATATGCTGGGGTTGTTTTCTACTCATTAATTGCACCTGGTGAGTAGTGGTTCATAGCCAAAATCTAAAGAGCAGTTGGAAGGCAAGGAGGATATAAAGACCTTTGAGAATAGGATAGTGCCGTCTTTTTTGCTTATTGAGGATTCAATACTACATGAAGCGGGTACCAGGTGTGGATCTCCATGGGAAATTTTGGGAGACCTGGAAAGTCAAGAACATACTATCTCCTGCTTTGAGTAGTCACCTCTAAAAAGATAAATGTCCTTATCTTTTGCAATTACAGAAATCTCACAACTTTTTCCTGTGTCTATCAATGTCTTTTCATGAATCACAGACATTGCAACAAGCAGGTAGATGGTTTTGGAGCTGTTAAAAAAGGTAGGAGTAATCACAGGAACCAACCACCATGCCAGACCAATTGCATTTCCCTTTTTGAAAGGATTTTCAGAACAAAGCATAAGAAATGTAGGAGACATAGTATGTTGAAGTTTCAGTAAGGCATAGTTATTTTATATGATTATAGATAGATACAGAATATGTAGTAGAGGACAGTAACAATTGAAAGGGTCTGGTTTAAAAGTCAGTCTCTAAGGTTGTAGATTGATAGATTTTCACTTGCTTCCAAGCCTGTGCCTTGTGACTTGGTGCAGGCTGATGTATCCATTCTCGTAAGGCAAGATGGAGGTTGACTCCCAGGGAGATTCCAAGTCAGTACCAGGCAAGCACAAGTGAATATCTGTCCAATTCCATCTGTGATAATGGAAGATAGATAAGGAAGGGGTCAAATAAGATTTGTAAGGAGACACTCAAAGCCAATCCAGAAAAAGTCCAAATCTGAAGATCAAGGGCATAGTATTAAAGGTACCAGATAGTTATCATAGAAGAAGCAAGATGTAGTCAGAAAGTAAGCCAGACAATAGCCCCAACACAGCTCTCGGCACTCCAGAAAGTTTTTAATGGGACTGTATTATGTGGCAGGGTTTGCAGGGGTGTCTTAAAGGTACTGTAATTGGGGCAGAAAAATCCCAAAGTCAGTAACCAATACATAAACAGTAGTAGATAGGTTGGCCAGTTGATCCAGTTTTCCTGGGACTCAGGGAGAGTTCCAGGATATGGGACTTTTCACTCATAAAACCAGGACATGCTGGTCACCCTGATAGTGGAGGGTTTCAGAACTATGTCATATGAGGACATATTGGAATTTGTTTCATCAGAAACGTAGTCATAATATGAATAGTAATAAATAGTGTTTACTGACACCATTTTACAGGCTACAAAGGACTTTAGATGGATATCCTCATTTAATCTTCACAACCAACCAGTAACTAGGCATAATTATTTTCTCCATTTTTCATGAAGAGGAAACCAAGATCTTCCATGGCTAAATAACTGCCCAGTGACACATCTAGTAAGTAGTAGAACCCCAAATTGAACCTAAGTGGTTGGATCCCAGATCCCACAATCCTAAACCCTTCAGAAGACTTAAGGGAACTCAACAGATGCTTCAATAATTGAAGGGCTATCATGGAAGAAAGATGGGTTTAATTTATGAAATGATGGCAGAGAGGATGTTGTGGAGAGACAGGATTCTGAGTTTCTAAAGTTTCCAGAATGGAATAGGCTGCTCCAGAACAAAAGACATTCTCTGTACTTGGTAGGAATGCTTAGAGAAAGACAAACAGTGTGTAATTAGCCTAATGTTAAAATCCCTCCTCACAATAACATGGTTTTGCAAAATTTATTTTTCTAGCAAGATCAAAATTAGGAAAGCACTCCATACCCACTCTCAAAATTAATATTAAAAACACAGTGGAAAATCAACTTATTTTACAACTAAACTTATGATTTATCATAAATTCCCATGCTTTCTAAATAAATGTTGATATACCACATGCCTCCTGCAGTTCAAATTTGAGTATAAATTATAAAAAGTCCATAATCCAGAATGCTTTATGTGTTTTTACGATCACAGAAGGCTGCCCTGCCTTCCATTCATGATTAATTTTTTTGGATGGCTCCCTCTAGATCTTAGAAAATAATTAAAACTAATGAACAATCCTAAATGGCAGTAAAGCAAGGAGCATATTGTTTCCTGCCTGCGCTCTGAGCTTGATCAAAGGGAAGACTCCCTGAGATGCAGACATTGATGTTTTACACTTCACTTCCTGACCACCCACTGAGACCACATGACAGCTTCAGGGGAAATCATGAATTAACATTTTTTAGTACTTCATAGAATACTTAGAGTTTGCAAAAATACAATTAGTCAGTATAACTGCTGATTCCTCAACAGAGAAGGATTCTAAGACGTGCGCTTTTCATTTTCTCATAGCTCTGTCCTGTCATGAGTGGGGTAACGTTTTCATTGAAGCAGGTCCCCTCTTCACACATATCACAAAAACCAGTGTGACTGCTGCAAAGAAGAGTGGGAAAAAAAGGCATTCGCAAAGTGCCCGTTTATCATATTTTCCCAGTTTGGTGATATGTTTTCAGCAGATATTTTAAAGAATATTTTATTCAGAGGTTTACCCAGTCAAATACAAGAAGAAAAGCAAAGTTTCAAGTTAAGTCAATTGTTTTGGGCACAGGAAGTTTGGTTTGTGAAGTGTTTCTATAGAAGTTTAGAGGGAAGTAGAAATTTGGGGAAGGATTGATTACTTCCATCTACTTTCTATTGTATATCCTGTAACTTCATCTACAGAAAAACATTCGACTTTTTTGCTTGACCTGGCATTCGATTCAATTTCACTCGACTGGTTAGGCAATTAACAAATCGTGGTCAATCAAAATAGAAGCATTATCTTCTTTCATTTTTCTTCTGCAAATGACTTTTAAAAAATAAATCCTACACATTAAAGATACAGCCAAAGCAAATTAGCTTTTAACATTGGCCACAAAGGGGGTTTAGATGGTAATAATAAAAATATAGTCAAGTGTTTTTTTAAATCTCAACTTTTATTTTAGATATGGGGGTACATCCGCAACTTTGTTACATTGGTATACTGCACTCTGGAAGTGAGCATAGTACTCAGTAGATAATTTTTCAACCTATGCCTCCTCCATCCCCTATCTAGTAGTTCACAGTGTCTCCTGTTCTCATGTTTAAGTCCATGTGTATTCAACGTTTAGCTCCCACTTATAAGTGAGAACACGTGGTATTTGGTTTTCTGTTCCTGCATTTTGTTTACTTAGGATTATGGCCTCTAGCTCCATTCATGTAGCTGCAAAGGACATGATTTTATTCTTTTTTATGGCTGTATAGTTTTCCATGGTGTATATGTACCACATTTTCTTTATCGAATCCACTGTGAATGGGCACCTAGGTCGATTCTTTGTCTTTGCTATTATGAACAGGGTGGCAATGAACATACAAGTCCATGTGTCTTTTTGGTATAACATTCTATTTTCCTTTGGGCATATACCCAGTAATAGGATTGCTAGGTCAAATGGTAGCTGTTTTAAGTTCTTTGAGAAATCACCAAACTGTCTTCCACAATGGTCACACTAATATACACTCCCACCATCAGTGTATTCCTTTTTCTCCACAACCTTGCCAGCATCTGTTGTTTTCTGATTTTTAATAAGAAACATTCTGACTGGTGTGAGACAATATCTCATTGTGGTTTTGACTTGTATTTCACTGATGATTCATGATGAGCATTTTTTCATATGTTTGTAGGCCACTTGCATATCTTCTTTTGAGAAGTGTCTGTTTATGTCCTTTGCCCATTTCTTAATGAGATTATTTGTTTTCTGCTTTTTGATAAGTTCCCTATAGTTTCTGGATATTGGACCTTTGTCAAATACATAATTTGCTAATATATTCTCACATTCTGTAAGTTGTCTGTTTACTATGTTAGTAGTTTATTTTGCTGTGCAAAAACTCTTTAGTTGAATTAGGTCCCACTTGTTGCAATTGCTTTTGGGAACTTAGCTTTTGCCTGTTCAATATGATGTTGGATGTGGGTTTGTCATAAATGGTTCTTAATTATTTTGAGGTATGTTCCTTCGATGTCTAATCTGTTGAGGGCTTTTATTATGAAGGGATATTGGGTTTCATCAAAAGCTTTTTCTGCATCTATTGAGATAATTTTATGGTTTTTGCTTTTAATTCTGTTTATGTGTTGAATCACATTTATTGGTTTACACATGTTGAAACAGCTTTGCATCCCAGGAATAAAGCGTACTTTATTGTGATATATTAACATTTCAGTGTGCTACTGGATTTGGTTTGCTAGTATTTTGTTGAGAATATTTGCATCTGTGTTCATCATAGATATTAGCCTGAAACTTTGTTTTTTGGTGTGTCTCTGCTAGATTTTGGTATTAAGCTGATGTTGGCTTTATAGAATGAATTAGGAAGGAGCCCCTGCTCCTCAATTTTTGGAATAGTTTTAGTAGTATTAGCACCAGTTTTTCTTTGTATATCTAGTAGAATTCAGCTGTGAATCCATCTGGTCCAGGACTTTTTTTGGCTGATAGATTTTTTATTACTGTTTCCATTTCAGAGCTCAATATTGATCTATTCAGGGTTTCAATCTCTTCCTGATTATATCTTGGAAGATTGTGTGTTTCCAGGAATTTGTCCATTTCCTCTATATATTCTAGTTTGTGTGCATAGAGTTGTTCAGAGTATTCTCTGAGGATCTTTTCTTTTTCTGTTAGACCAGTTGTAATGTCATTTTTGTCATTTTTGAGTATCCTTACTTGGATTTTTTTTTTTTTTTTTTTTTTTTGCTTTGTTAATCTAGCTAGTGGTCTGTCAATCTTATTTTTTCAAAGAACCAACTCTTGGTTTCATTGATCTTTTGTATAGATTTTTGCATCTCAGCTTCATTCAGTTCTTCTTTAATTTTTTAATTATTTCTTTTCTTCTAGCTTTTGGTTGCGTAGTTCTTTTTTCCTACTTCCTTTGGGTGCAAAGTTAGACTATTAATTTGAGATCTTTCTAACTTCTTGATAAAAACATTTAGCACTATAAACTTTCCTCCTAACACTGCTCTAGCAGCATCTCAGAGATTTTAGTATGTTGTGTCCCTGTTTTCATTAATTTCAAAGAATTTTTCTGTTTTTGCCTTAATTTCAATGTTCTCGCGGGAGTTATTCAGGAGTAAGTTGTTTAATTTCCATGTATTTGGGTATTTTGAGACATCTTCTTGGTATTATTTTCTATTTTTATTGCACTGTGGTCTGAGAGTATCCTTGGTATGATTTCCATTTTTTTAAGTTACTGAGATTTTCCTTATGACTAAGCATGGGGTCTATCTTAAAATATGTTTCACGTGCAGATGAGAAGAATGTACATTCTGTGGTTGTTGGGTGGAGTGCTCTGTAGATGTCTTTTAGGTCCAATTGGTTAAGTGTTGAGTTTCTTTGTTAATTTCTTTGTTAATTTTCCTCCTCGATGATCTAACATTGTCTGTTGCATATTAAAGTCTCCCACTATTATTATGTTGTTGTCTAAATCTCTTCATAGGTCAACAAGAACTTGTTTTATGAATCTGGGTGTTCCAATGTTAGGTGCATATATATTTAGAATAGTTGAGTATTCTTGTTGGATTGTACCCTTTATGATTATGTAATGTCCTTTATCCTTCTTCACTTTTATTGGTTTAAACTCTGTTTTATCTGATGTAAGAATGGCAACTCCTACTCTTTTTTGTTTTCCTTTTGCATAGTAAATCTGTCTCCATTCTTTTACTTTGAGATCGTGAGTGTCATTATGTGAGATGGGTCTCTTTACAGTCAATTCTTAATTGCTCTGAAGCTGATCACATTTGGGGCCTACTTGGGATCTTGAATTTCTTCCTTCTTTCTTTTTTTTTTTTTTTTTTTTTTTTTTTTTTTTTTTTTTTTTTTTTTTTGGAGACGGAGTCTCGCTCTGTCGCCCAGGCTGGAGTGCAGTGGCCGGATCTCAGCTCACTGCAAGCTCCGCCTCCCGGGTTCACGCCATTCTCCTGCCTCAGCCTCCCGAGTAGCTGGGACTACAGGCGCCCGCCACCTCGCCCGGCTAGTTTTTTGTATTTTTTTAGTAGAGACGGGGTTTCACTGTGTTAGCCAGGATGGTCTCGATCTCCTGACCTCGTGATCCGCCCGTCTCGGCCTCCCAAAGTGCTGGGATTACAGGCTTGAGCCACCGCGCCCGGCCAAATTTCTTCCTTCTTTCATTTTCTGTCTATGTTTATTGGCTCCAAATGGGTAGGACGAACCCACAGATGCTCCAATAGCACCTGACATACACAAAAGGATTGGCATAGAAGAGTTGCTGGGAGTTGTTAGATTTCCATCGTCCCAGCTTGCTCCATTTGCTTGTTGGCACACCAAATTGAAAGTTGACAATACAGTTCCAGAACCCTAAGTCAAGATGCTTCTGTAGATTTATAAGCAGTATTGTCTCTAGGCAAGGAAGTGAAGTGCTGCCTTCAGAATGCTCTCTGTGTCTCCACCTTCTTCTGTCTCTATAATTGAATCTTAAAACCTCAAGAATGGAAAACCTTAGCTATTTCTTTCTTCTCCCCTCAGGTCAAAGCCTGCTTTCAGTAAAGGATCTGACACCTATAGAATTTCAGATGGGTTTTTAAAATCTCCTTATTTATTGTGGAATAAAAGATGTCATTGGTTGAAAAGGACAACAAATAGCTGTGAGTTGATGGAGCAAAAATCTTCAGGAATAGAGACATCCAGAGCTTGAAACCACCTCAAGAGTTGAAGTCATATTCTGTACACTACACACCAACTTAGCCTGCATCTAAGATTGTCCCTGACCCTTATGTATGAGAAAGGGCAGAGTTCTTCCCCAGGGTCCCTTAATAAAGTCTAAATCAGGGTTCAGCAATCTGTTGTTCAGAGGCCAAATTCAGCCACAGCCTGTTTGCATTTGGCCTGTGAACTAAAGATGGTTTTTACATTTTAAAATGGTTGGAAAAAATCAAGAAAATAATAATATTTTGTGACATCCAAAAATGGTATGAATAAATAAAGTTTTATTGAAACACAGCCATGTACACTCATTTAAGGAATGTCTATGATGCTTTTGCACTGCAATAGCAACAGACTAAAGAGCCTAAAAGACCTAAAATATTTACTATCTTGCTCTTTAAGAGACAATTTACTGAGGTCTAGGTCGATATTTTTTAAACAGTGTGCTAAAGATCCTGATGGTTCAACAGAGCTCACTTCAATGCAGGGAAGGGGAAGGATGGCCCTGAGAAAGGGGCCACATAGAAGATGTACCATCTTCATTAAACCAGAATGGTTCTGCTTTTACCTCTTTTATACTTTGGAAATCAAAGGTTGATTTTGTAAGAGATTATAAAAAGTTTATAAATGTGGCAAGCCATGAGTCTTCAAACTGTAAAGTATTATAGATCTCTATTTCTAGCACTTTTCCAAATTAAATACTCAGTAACACACAATATACTTTCGAGGAAATGGGGAACTGCTATCGTTATTTCACCATGAAAGCAGAGGTTTCTAGAGAAGGAAGTTAGCACTGGAGACTTGTCAGGGCCAGGCTAGAGCTAGGGATTCCTTTACCTTTTCTCCCCACTTCCCATCTCAAATCCTCATCTTCACTTCTTCCAAAATCTATTTTTATTTTTCTCTTCTCTGTTTATACTACCTTTCTCAATCACTGTATGTATTTTTTCATTTCTTTTTTTTAAGACAAGATATCTCCATGTTGTCACGGTTGAGGTGAAGTGGGATGATCATAGCTCACTGCAGCCTTGAACTCCTGGGTTCAAGTGATCCTTCTGCCTCAGCCTGCCAAGTAGCTGGGACTACAGGCATGAGACACCATGCCTGACCCCTTATTCCTTCTTAAACAAAGCTTACCTGTGGCTTTGGTTTGCCTTGGCATCCTTATAATTTCTGTTCCACTACTACTTTTCAGATTTATTTCTGTTTCTCTCTAAGAGAGAAAAATCTAGTGGGTGAAAGGCATGAGTTTTGTAGCCAGACTGCCCAGGCTTGAATCTTGGCTTCTATTTACCAACTGAGCAAGTTATTTAACTTTCTGTACTTCATGAGTCTAATGGGGATAATAACAGTACCTATCTCCTGAGGTTATTGTGAAAATTAGGGGTGTGTGTGTGTGTGTGTGTGTGTGTGTGTGTGTGTATAACACATATATAACACATATAATTTTCACAAAACAATATATAATGATCTTATATATATATCGTATATATATGCAATCTTGTATATATGTACACACACACACATATAAAATCATTAGAATAATACCTGGAATATGGTAAGCATGATGTAGGTGTTGGTTCTTATTAATATCTGAATGGCTCACTCAAAACATGCCATGGACCCCTCATCAACCAAAAAGAGTTTTAGGAATTATCTCTTGTCAGCTACCACCCATAGATCTGATCAGCATAGTCTACGTTATGGAACATGGTAGATTGCATTAAAGGTCACAATTCTTTATTTCTCCCTGTATCTACTCACTTTTTTGTGTAATTTTTCAGTATCTTCCTATTTGAATAGGACACATTTCCCATGTCTTGATGCTATGCTTGGCATGTGACTTGCTCTGGCCAATGGAAAGTTTGCTGACATAATAGAAACAGAGGCTTAAAAAGGGCTTATACAATTGAGTTTACCCTCTTGATCCTCTGCCATCATCATGAGAAGGTCATGCCCAAGTTGATCTGTTGACTCGAGGAGGAGGATGAGAAACACGTGAAGCAGAATCGTCCTGAGCCTAGATGAGCCAACTCCCAGTCAGCCTACAGACTGATGAGAAATAAGATGTGATTATTGTTTAATGCCATTGGGTTTTGGGTAGTTTGTTACACAGAATAAATAGGAAAAAAAATACTGGGTTGAACCCAGTAGCATATTGTATTAGGCCATTTTCACTGCTACAAAGAAATACCTGAGGTTGGGTAATTCATAAGGAAAAGAGGTTTAATTGGCTCTTGGTTCTGCAGGCTGTACAAGCACGGAACTGGCATCAGCTTGGGTTCTTGGGAGAACTCAAGGAGCTTTTACTTATGGCAGAAAACAAAGCGGGAGCAGATGTGTCACATGACCAGAGCAGGAGCAAGAGAGAGAAAGTGGTGGGGGAGGTGCCACACTTTACAACAACCAGACCTCCTGAGAGCTCCTTTATTATCATGAGGACAGCACCTAGCCATGAGGCATATCAACTTATTCAATTTTTTAAAATCACACTCAAGCACTATTATGAAATGCTTTTTACTGAATTCATCAAGCTATTCTTTTTCTTTCAAACTGAGTTACTCAGAGATCCTAACTCCAAAATTCCTGTTTTTCTCTTCCCATTGACTCCCCTGACCTTGAAAGATTTTAAGCCTATTTTTTCCATAAACTCCACAAATATCTGTAAATGACTGAAAGAAGATGTTTTGCCTTGCCAGTGCAAATTCTCTTTGGGATTCCCTTAAAATTCATCTGCTGTGAAAGGGCACTGTAGGTGGTTTGCATAGCTGTGGACAGTGAAATCGATTTCCAGACTTCCAACTCAGTGAGTTCCCGTGGGGGTTGTGGAGAAAAGGAATAACGTTTATCAGAATAAAGGAGCAAGCTGACTTATACATATCTGTAAACTTTAGATTTTTGTTCAAGAGAGAGTGGAAAGAACAATACAGATACAGACATACCTATATAAACAAGGGCAAACTTCAAACCTAAGCCTTCTTTGTAGAAATCCATCTGTTGAGGCTGAGAGTAGAGAAATAGGACCAAAATAGTGTCTATAAATTGAAAGATGAGATTTTTAGCCTTTGATCCTGGATGTATGCATTTTCCAAATGGTCCAGGCAGTCTGAGATCAGGATGCAATTTACAGGCTATAGAAGAGCATAGGAAAAAACAACTTCCTAGAAGAGATATTGACCACTAGTTTCAAATCCTGGTTCCACTGCTTCTCAGCTTGTAACTTTTGGTAAGTCATACAACCCGTCTTCTCCTGAGGTTGTGATGAGGATTAAATTACTTAAACCATTTAAGATGCACAGAAGAGTGCTGGGCACATAATAAGCACTCTATAAATGTCTGTTGTTATCACCTTCCCTGTTGTTACAGCTATTACTACTATTTTGGGTAACACAACTCTGAGTTTATTCTGGGAAACCATCCCTTCGTTTAGTTTAGATCCTGTTCTATAAATGCTGGCTCCACCCTCCCAGCCTGGCCAATTATAGCCATCATCCTCAGGCCATAGTTTGAGGTTTGAGCATGTGACCCAGTCTGATGAGGTGCAATCTTTAGATTTGATGGCTTTATGAGAGTGATATGTACTTCCTCTTCTACTGGACATCAATTCATACGGAAGTAGGTGAGAATGAAACCCATTACAAAGAGCAAAGCCAAGAGATGGAAGAGTAGGTCCTGATAACAAAATATAAAACCAGAGATTGAAGTCTTGAAACCCATGGGTTTTTTGTTTAATGAGGCTATAAAATGTTTCTTTTTGCTTAAACTAGTTCAAATTGGGTTTCACAGGAGAACTTACATACCTTCTAATAGCTTTTACAGAAACTTTCATTGAAACTTTAGTTCCCTTTCTTAAATTTTTTATGGAGATTTAAACTACTTCAGGTCAAACTTGAATGAGCAAATGTTAATTAATTTTTAAAAAAATAACAATCTCATTCAGGTTGAGCTGCCAGGAATTGTCACGTGTGGGGATTTTTCCTTTTATTTTGTGGGGGTTTGGAGTGCAGGAGCTTACAGCAGAAATCACCACCTTGCTCTTCTGTCCAGAGCTATGCATTAAGCCAAGTTGAATCTAAGCTTTCATGGAATCTAAAAATGGCAAATAAAAGAAAGCAGCTTTGATTTCCCCCCCTCATGAGATTTATTCTGACAGTTTGCAACTCGATGAAATAGATAATGGAACTCCCTTGTCACAATAACTCAGTTTAAATGCATTGTCAGATTAATAGACTCAGTTATCCACTTCACTAAGGACTGTAAGAGGCAAGGTTTGAAATCATCCCTTCTCATAAACATCCCAAAGGACTAAAAGATGTTTCTAAGCAGAAGAAATTGTGAAGTGGGCATATTTTGCCTTGAGTTAGTTATTCCCCAGATCCCCCTTCTGTTCGTGTGTTTGGCTTCCTTATCTTTCCTATACTTCCCCTTCTAAAAAGGCCTCCTTCTCCCTCTTACACTCTCTCTCTTTATGCCTAGTAAGAATCCCCATTAGTTTATGGAGATGGTACTGGAGTTAGTTAACGGCGTTCTGGAAATTGTCACATTTCCCTGGCACCAAGGGAATGCATGTGGTTCAGACTGGACCAATCAGAGTCTCACCTCTCCATAGCCACAGTGATTGGACCAAGCTGTGGGTGTGTGAAACAAGGTGAGCCGATCACAATCCTCCTGCAGGATTTTTTTTGTTTTTGAAGCTGAAGGGGAAGATCTTTTGGTTATGTGGCAACAGCTTTTAGGGTGTGAGTCCATAGGTTCCTGCAGACAGAGAGAAAACATGCTGACAGCAATAGTAAACAGTAACATTGTCACAGGGAGAATTCAAAATGTGGAGAAGGAGTCTCTTGGCAGTATTCAAGGCCTTAGTCCTGGTGATTCCTGAAGCCAGCTCTGCCTCCCTTCCCATGAATTTGTTATATAGGTAAATAATATATCTTCATTTCTTGAGAAAGAGACTTCCAGTATCAACTCTGACATGTGAAGAGCTTGGGAGACAGCATTCCCATCCTCAAAATAACAAAAAGATAGAAAAACAAAATCAGTTTTTTTGGACTTTCCTTGAAATTCCAGAGGACTACAATTTTGGGGGGCCCTCACTTCCATGAGCATTACCTCCAGGAACACCACCAGGTTTTCATGCTGAAGATCCCAGAAAGATGCTCTTATAGCTCTGGCAGGGGTAAGGAAAGAGTAGCCATTGTAAAATTTAACCGGAGCTTTCTCCATTACAAAGACCTACTACCCATGGGAAAAGACTTTGCCAGAGCCTTACTCAGTAGATGAAAGAACATTCGTTCAATTCATAGCCTCCTCCAGCTTTCCTGCCTCACCTACTAGAGAGGGAACAAAACAACAACAACAATGAGGGATAGGACTTCAAGGAAATAAATTGGGCATGGTGCTGCCAGGGAAGGGAGCAGGAGGCAGAAGAAGAAAAGCTTTACCACTGGAGAAACACTTGTGAATGTCACAACTCCAGGACTCAGGCCCGCTATAACACTGAAAAGTCCCTAGAATGCTTCCCTTTCCCTACCCTTAACACCACACCAACAGGACCCCAGTATGATAACATTAGGTTACAGCTGAAAGCTGCAAAATGCAGATTCTATCTGAGGCAGAATACTTGGGGAAGCCCAAAACCTAGAGAGGAGACAAAAACTTGAACACTAGAGAAATTTGGAACCTCTGGCACCTATAGTTATAGCAAATATGAAACGGAGTCTGGGTAAGCATAGGCACAGAATACATTTAAAGAAGGAGGAGGAGGAGAAGGAGGAGGAGGAGAAAAGGAAGAGGAAGAAGAGGAAGAAGAAGAACAAGAAGAACAAGAAGAAAAAGAAAAGAGTCCAACTCCTAGGCTTATAACCATGAATCCTCACACTAAAGGCCTATTTACCTCAAGTTCTACTGTCTGATACATGTCTTGATTTCAACAAAAAGTTACAAAACATGCCAAAGGCAAGAAAAAAGAACGTCTGAAGAGACAAAGCAATAAGCAGAAACAGGTGCAGATATGACATAAATGTAGAAATTATCTGACAGGGTATTTAAAGTAACTATGATTAATATGAAATGGGCTTTAATGGAAGAAGTAGACAATGTGCAAGAGCAGATGGTAATGTAGATAGAAACTCTAAGAAATAGCAAAAAAGAAATTCTAGAAAAACATTGTACCAGAAATGTAAAAATGCCTTCAGATAGGCTCATCAGTGGATTTGATACAATTCAGGAAATAATCTGTGAGCTTGAAGTGAGATCAGTAGAAACTTCCCAAACTGAAAAGCAAAAAGTAAAAAGAAAAACAAGCAACATCCAACAACTGGGGGATAATTTCAAAAGGTGTAACATACATGTAATTGGAATATTGGAAGGAAAAGAGAGAATAGAAAGGAAGAAATATGTGAATAATGGCTAAGAACGTACCAAAATTAATGACAGACACCAGACCACAGATCCACACAGGATAAATTCCAAAACCTCACTCAGTTATGCAGAAAGTCAAAGGCAAAGAGAAAATCTTGAAAGATTTTCTTAAACAAAATAGCTTACCTATAGAGGAATAAATAAGAATTACAGCATGCTTCTCATCAGAAATCATGTAACCAAGAGTGTAGAGTGCAATATCTAAAGTGAAAGCAAAAGAAGGAACAAAAGATTTCCACCAACCTAGAGTTTTATATACAGCAAAATTAATTCTTCAAAAATGAAGGAAATATCAAGACTTTCTCAGACAAACAAAAGTTGAGGGAATTTATCACCAGCAGACCTACTCTGCAAGAAATATTAAAGTAAATTCTTCAGAAAGAAGGAAAATGATGTGTCAAAAATATGTATCTTGATACAGAAAAGCTCCAGAAAAGAAACAAAAATATTTTATTTTTCTTTCTCTTAATTGATGCAAAAGACAACTTTTTTAAAAGATATAATAGTAATTAAAAATAGAATTACCATATAACCCAGCAATTCATCTTCTGAGTATATATCCAAAAGAAATGAAATCACCATCTTGTAAGGATCTTTGTTCTCCCATGTTCATTGCAGCGTTATTCACATTAGCCAAGATATGAAAACAACCTAGATGTCCATCCACAGACAAATGGTTAAAGAAACTGTGATTGTTTATCCATTTGTCGGGGGATGGACATCTAGGTTGTTTCCATATGTTTCCATTGTATATTTCCACGTACAATCTGTTGTGTGTATTTGTATGTATGGATGCAACAGATTTTTATCCAGCCTTTAAAAAAAGGAGATCCTGTCATTTGCCAAAAATGGATGAAGTTGAAGAACATAATGATAAGTGAATGCCAGATACAGAAAAAATATTGCATAATCTCACTTATATATGTAATATTTTTAAAAATCAAATATAGAGAGAAAATGAAACAGTGGTTACCAGGGGAAAGGTGGTAGGAAGGAAATGAGGAAATGTAGATCAAAGGATACAAAGTAGCAGATATGAGGGATGAACGAGTCTGAAGATCTGATGTACAACCTGAAGACTGTAATTCATAATGCTGTAATATACTCAGAATTGTTACTAAACTAGCAGATTGTAGCTGCTTTTGCCACAGGAAGGAGAAATGGGTAACTATGTGAGATGATGGTTGTAGCAATTTCTTTCACCGTAGTAACCACTTTAATATCTATACATATATATATATCTCATAACCTTATATATGTGTATACTTTCAATATACACTGTATATATACGATTTATTTTTGAAAAATGAATAAAAGTAACAGTCTACTAGTTATTATAGCATGTGGATCAGGGAAATGAATGACAGCACTGTCACAAAGGACAGGAAGAACTAATTGGGAGTACTCTATTACAAATTGCCTGCACTTTGTAATAGAGTATAGTGTTATTTGGAGGTGAATTTAGATTTAAAATGCATATTGCATAATGGTATACTGCTTCATTTTGAAAAAAAATGAAAAAATTCTATATGGTTACACAGCAATGTGAATGTACTTATTGCTGCTGAATTGTACACCTAAAAATGGTTAAAATTATAAATTTTATGTTATATATATTTTACCAAAAATATTTAAAACTTTTTAAAAGGTACATTGTAAACTCTAGGGCAACCACTAAGAAATGCTTTTTAAAAATTAGAATTTACAGCCGGGTGCAGTGGCTCACGCCTGTAATCCCAGCACTTTGGGAGGCCGAGGGGGGCGGATCACAAAGTCAAGAGATTGAGACCATCCTGGCCAATATGGTGAAACTCCATCTCTACTAAAAATACAAAAATTAGCTGGGTGTGGTGGCACATGCCTGTAATCCCAGCTACTCAGGAAGCTGAGGCAGGAGAATTGCTTGAACCTGGAAGGCAGAGGTTGCAGTGAGCCCAGATCATGCCACTGCACTCCAGCCCTGTGACAGAGCAAGACTCCATCTCAAAAAACAAAAACAAACAAACAAACAAAAATAGAATTTACTTGCTAAGAGATTGATAAAATTGAGTCACATTAAATGTTCAATTATAACCAGAGAAGGCAGAAAATGGGGTTTGGAGTAATAAAGAACAAATACAATGTATAGAACACACTTACAAACATGGTAGAAAACCGTAAACACTTTTAAATACGAATGGTCTAAATATACCAAATAAAAGGCAGAGATTGATAAAGTGGATTAAAAAACAAAAATAAAATTAAAACAAGACCCAACTATATGTTGTCTATAAGAAACCCACTTTAACTATAAAGACACAAATAGTTTAGAAGTAAAGGGATAGATAAAGAGATACCATGCTAACACTAATTAAAAGAAAGCTACCATCATTGTATTAATTTCAAACAAAGCAGACTTCAGAACAAGAAAGATTATGAAAGACAAGCCAATTACATAATGATAAAGAGGTCAATTGTCCAAGACATAACCATCCTTACTATATATACACCTAACAAGAGACTGTCAAAATACATGAGGCAAAAACTGACAGAACTGAAAGGAGAAATGGACAAATTTAGTATAGTTAGAAATATCAGCACCCATCTGTCAATAATGCATAGATCAAACAGGCAGAAAATCAGTAAGGATATATATGACCTGAACAGCACTATCAATCAACTTTATATAATTGACATTTATAGATTACTCCACTACACAACAGTAAAATATACTTTCTTCTCAAGCTCACATGGAACTTTAACCAAGATAGACCACAATCTGTACTATAAAATTCACCTTAACAAATTTATACAAATCATACAAAGCATGTTCTCGCACCACAATGAAAATAAACTAGAAATCAGTAACAGAAACATGACTAGAGAATCCCCAAATAGCTTAAAATTAAACACATTGCTAAGTAACATGTGAATCAAAGAAGTGTCAAGAGAAATGTTAAAATACTTTGAACTAAGTGAAAAAGACAATATAACTTACCTAATTTATACAATGCAGCATAGCAGTGCATAAGTGGAACTCTGTAACATTAGATGCATGTATTACAAAAGAGGAAAATCTGTAATTTATAACCTAAGCTTCCACCTTAGCAAACTAGAGAAAGAAGAGCAATGTATGCCTAAAACAAGCAGAAGAAAAAATAATTAAAATTAGAGTAGAAACCCATAAAATTAAACACAAAAATATAATAGAGCAAATCACCAAAACCAAAAGCCGGTTTTTTGAACAAGGTAATTTTTTGAGATAGTTCAGATTGCATTCTGTAACTTAAAACCAAAAGTTCTGTTTAATCTATTCATTCTTATCTCCATCTTCTAAAGTTTCTAGGTTTTCTCTTTTCCACTTGCTCCTCTCAGTCTCTACAGAGGGAACTTTTCCGATAAATGGGTTCATACTAAGGCATCAGTGAGATAATATGTTAATCATTCCAGGATCATTGCGCACTGCTGTATCAGCAGTGCCTGATATAATGCAGGTGCTCAATAAATATTTCTTTAAAGGACAAATGAATTACTTACACTTTAAACAGGAACCACTGGAATTGATCAGATCATCTTCAATGCTAGAAATTTGGAAGTTATAGAATTTACGTTGAGGAAGTTGCATGTTACAAGTGTCCTTAGATTCATTCAGGTTGCATAAATTGGGCCAAGTCCTAAGACCAGCTCGCCTCCAAAATTATATTCCCAGGCTCATCTTTGTGATTAATATTTACTCTTTCTCCCTAATTTCAGGCTGGGGTGACATTTAATATTACCTGTATTGAGAAGATGATAATACACTCACAACTAAACCTATTCAAGTCCAGGGTGCTTATGTATGACAGCAAGAGGGAATGGTTAGCCTTGATCCATCTAAAGCATTACTACAAACAGAAAAAAATAGCTTCACCTCGTGTTCAAGGAGAGTGCTACCATTTTTATTAACTTTATTTATTTATTTATTTATTTATTTATTTATTTATTTATTTAATTTTGAGACAGAGTATCACTCTTATTGCCCAGGCTGGAGTGCAATGGCACCATCTGGGCTCACTTCAACCTCCTGGGTTCAAGCGATTCTCCTGACTCAGCCTCCCAACTAGCTGGGATTACAGGCACCCAGCACCACACCCAGCTAATTTTTGTATTTTTAGTAGAGATGGGGTTTCGCCATTTTGGCCAGGCTGGTCTCGAACTTCTGACCTCAGGTGATCCTCCCACCTCAGCCTCCCAAAGTGCTGGAATTACAGGCATGAGCCACCATGCCCAGCCTACCATTTTTATTATCTTAAGACCCATCCAAATTCTGAAATTTAGCTCTGAGTGAATGCCCCAATGGTTTCTGTTCCCTTATGATGCCTAAAGGTATGACCTTGTTAAGAATTTGATATACCTTTATTTCATTTCCTTTGATATGTAAATGGTAAATCAATGGTTCCATTGTAGAAATAGTTCACAGTAGTTCTTTTTATAGAAAAATCAACCTAGAAAACTGACTGTCAAACCCAGGGCCCATTGGTTTTGCTTAAATGATAATCATAGAGAATCTAGTGGTGTTAATTAATGAAGTCTGCATCAATATAGGAGGGCAAAAAGTGATTTCCATTAAAATAGTGCATTTCATGAACTTTTTGCTCATTCTGTAACCTAATAATTTTTAGTTTCTTTGACAAAGTTCTTTGAGTTTTCTGTGTTTGTTTTGTTGTTGTTGTTTTTGTTTTTATTTTTGAGAAACAATGTCTTGCTCTGTCAGCCAGGCTGTAGTGCAGCAGTCTAATCATAGCCCATTGTAACCTCAAACTCCTGGGCTCAAGAGATTCTTCCACTTCAGATTCCCAAGTAGCTAGGACTGGCTACAAACACAGGCTACCATACCCAGCTAATTGTTTTATTTTTATTTTTTGTAGCAATAGGGGTACTTTCTATGTTGCCCAGCCTGGTCTCGAACTCCTGGCCTCAAATGATCCTCCTGCCTCCCAAAGGACTGAGTTTATATGCGTAAGCCACCATACCCAGCCATTTTTAACTTTTAACAAGAGAGGATTAAATTAGATGTAAGAAATTTGTTCTCACTCTGTGGACTGCTAATACCTAAAATGTGTTAATAAGGAAATTTACGTAGTTTTTAAAAACATGAAACACTAAATTCTCAAAATTTTATCGTAATAAAATAAATCCACACTGCTTTATTATCATGCAATTTGGTAAGTATATAAAATTGCAAGACATATCACTTACAGTCTGGATAACAATAACTTCCATTTATTAATTAAATCCTATGTGCAAGTCATGATATTAATGTTCTACTTAGAGTAATTCTCGATCCTCATGACAATGCTATAAAAGCTAAGTATAGTTGTCTCAGTTTAACAGATGTGTAAATAAATTTTGAGACATTACGTTTATTGCCTAAGACAGTAAGCTGAGATCAAATCCAAGTATGTCTTACACCAAAAGTCATACCATCCTAAATACAATGCTTCTATGAGAACTTCAGATTCAGTGAAGCGTATTAAGCATGTACTATGCTCTGGTCCCATTGTAGATGCTGGAGGCACAGCAGTTAATAATACAGAGACCTGCCCCAATGCTTATATTCCCTTTTTTTTTTTTTTTTTTTTTTTTTTTTTTTTTTTTTTTTTTGAGGCAGAGTCTTGCTCTGTCGCCCAGGCTGGAATGCACTGGTGCAATCTCGGCTCATTACAACCTCCGCCTCCTGGGTTCAAGTGATTCTCCTGCCTCAGGCTCCCGAGTAGCTGGGATTACAGTTGTGTGCCACCACGCCCAGTTATTTGATATTTTTAGTAGAGATGAGGTTTCACCATGTTGGCCAGGCTGGTCTCGAACTTCTGACCTCAAGAGATCCACCCGCCTCGGCCTCCCAAAGTTCTGGGATTACAGTTGTGAGCCACCATGCCCGGCCCCAATGCTTATATTACAATGGGGATAGGAAATTTATGCCATGAACAATTTAGGAGAAAGTAATAGTCAGAAGCTCTTAGAAGAGAGACTACTCACACTTTATCACTCTTACCTCTTCTCTGGATAGATACCATTTTGTATACGGCACAAACATTTTGGAAAGTTAATGTGAGAAAGGAAAAAGAGTTGAATAGTTCATTTGCATTTGGTAACAGGAAATGGAAAGTGCAAACAGCTGAACTGTAGCCTCTCAGCCCACTACCAAAGCAAAAATGAGCTCTTAATATAGTATCTGTTAAGAGACAAGTCACAGCCTTTCTGGTACGGGACAACTTGTAGTATTAAATTTTTAGAACTAGTTTAGAGATTCTCAGTCTGCAAAACGGATATGTTCCATCACTAAATTGGAATAATTGCACGGGTGTTGCAAGTTCCAGAAAATATAACTTAATGGATAAAATTTTCACAATTTTAAGCTTTTCTTTGCCAAAATTTTTGAGCCGTTTTTGCACCTGCTACTGCTTGTCTGCTGGTGAGTGCTAGCTGATAACAAATGCAACGAATAAGTATCAAGCAAAAGTTAATGCAAACAGCCAATCACTCTTAATTCAGCAGCATGATTTTTTTATGGATATGTGAGTTTGTGGTTATGATTTTATATTGTGACATATAATAGAGCCACATTTTCTCCTTAAAATTATTCCTAAAATTAAATGTATCAATATTTCATGGTGTTGTATGAAGAGTATAACTTCCAAGTGTTCTATGATTATAAGCTTCTTAAAAGATCAACAAAATATTGTTTTTGTGAATCACATGTTAAATGTGGAAATCACATCCTCTAACATATATACCCTGGTAACCCCCAACTTCTGCTCAGTCAAACTGCCCAAGGAGGGAGGAAGTTGGTCCCCTCATGTCAGATTTCTGGAATGACTCCAAAAGTTGGATCGTGAAGGAATATTTGGCCCTCCCAACAGAAGAAGGGCTGTTTGTGCAGATGCTTATTGGCCCATATTTTGTAAGTGAGTGGAATGCTTGTGCCTTGTCAGGAATGCAACTATATCTCATTTCCTTCTTCATGTCCTGCCCCCACTCTGTGAAGGCACTCTTCCCACCACTTCTTGCTTCAATATGACAAGGGTAAGAAGCTTAAGTCCAAGTGCCAGGCTACATGTTCAGATTCATGCTCCAATTTGATTTTACCAGAAAAGTCCCCCATTGGAACTGAGTACTTGCCAAGCCCTGACCTTATTTCCCATTCTGCCAATGATTCTTCCTTAGACGTAAGCTTCTTGTGTTGACAGCCTGAAAGGAAAGAAGTACCCATGCGGGACTCAGGTCTTTGAATTGTTAACACTACCCAATTACTTTCTTCCCTACCAGAGAAAACCACATGATTATGAGCCAAGTCATGGCCTCCAGATTCAATGTAGTCATTGGCTAAGTGAAAGAGACCCCCTTCTCTGAAAATGCTCCACTAAATGCTACCAGCAAGCTCTTTATTACTCAATTCAATAGGCTCACTAGTCCCCTGTATTATCTGAACTTTATAGAGTATTTAATATTATAGACCACCCCATTTATTAAACATTCTCCTCCTTTAATTTCCTACATAGCACCATCACTAGAGTTTTCCTACTTTATAACCACCAGCTTTGGTTACTGGCTCCTCATCCACTTAACTGCTAGATGTCTCTAACTGAATGTCCACAGGTACTCCAATGAGCATGCCCAAAATGGAATGTATCAACAGATTACGTACCTTCTCTTAAATTCCTCTTCCTCCTGCATTGTCAATTATGATGATGATGATGATATCAAAGAAGATGATGGAGAGGAAGAAGTAGAAAGCAAATAATGATAAACCCACACAGTTCTAAGTGTTTTATGTGTGTTAAATTATTTACTTTTTACATTAATTGTATGAGATAGGCACTATTACTAGCCTCAATTTACAGATATTGAAATGGAGGCAAAGAGAAATTAATTTGTCCAAAGTTACATAGCTAGTAGTGGCAGCGTCAGGATTAGAACCTATAGTTCTAAATTCTACCTTGCATATTATTCTCCATCTCTAAATATAACACCACTACCCATCCAGTTACCTGAGAATGAACCTAGATGCACCCCTCTTCCTTAATGCCCAATCAGCTACTAACAGGGATCTTTACTTACATTCCTAGAATGGGGGATTGTGAAGAAGGGAGAGAAAGTCCTTTCGCCAATGTACTCTTGTGACTGCTATCAAAGTGATCAGACTCAATTTTAAAATGAGCAAATGATCTGAATAGACATTCTTCCAAAGGAAATATATAAATGGCCACAAAGCACACGAAAAGAGGTCAGCTTCATTAGCCATCAGGGAAATACATATCAAAACCACAGTGAGATATCACTTCATACCTCCTAGGAGAGCAATAATCAAAATGACATAAGTACTGACAAGAATGGAGAAAAAAATGGAAGCTTCATACAGTTCAGGTGGGAATAAAAAATGGTGTAGCTTTGGAAAACAGGATAGCATTTTCTCAAAAAGTTAAAAAAAAAAAAGGAGTTACCATATGACCCAGCATTTCCATTTCTAGGTATATACCCAAGGGTAATGCAACACATGTCCATACAAACATTATACTGAACATTCATAACAAAATAGCCAAAAGGTAGAAACAATCCAAGTCTATGAGTGAATGAATTGATAAACAAAATGTGGTATGCCCATAGAATAGAATATTATTCTGCTGTAAAACCGCATGGCTACTGATACTAAATAGATGAACCTTGAAAATATGACATCAAGCAAAAGAAGCCAGTCACAAAAGAACATACATTACATGATTCTGCAACTCAAAAAGTATTTGAGACAGGTCTCAATTAATTTAGAAGTTTCTTTTGCATAGGTTGAGGATGCCCTGGGGAAAAAGGAACACAAAACCACAATAACATCTGTGGTCCATGCTTTTTCCAAAGAGAGACTGTGGACTTCAATATTTAAAGGGGAAAGAGCAGGCAGTAGGAAAACATGAAAGGGGAAAAAAGGGGAGGGTAGATAAAAGGGGCAAGCAGTTGCATTCTTTTCAGTCTTTGATCAGCATTCAATGAGTCCACATTTTACTTTGAAAGGAGGAGGTATACAAATAATTACACATTTGTCTCATGCTCAGTGAATCTGCATTTTTACATAAGATAAAGTAAATTTTTACACAAGATAAAGTAGAGGAATCAAATATACATTTGTCTCAGATGAGCAGAGGGATGACTTCTAGTTCAGTCCTTTGTCCCATGCCTGTGAGGATAAGCTGTCAATTTACATCGTTGGGGGCAAAATTCAACAGAACTGTTTTTGTGTAAAGATCCTGGGGTCCACAAGAGGTTTTCTTGTGAGCAAATTGTGAGGGAGGTATACAGCCTTTTATCTTCATAGTTACCTATTTAGGAACAAAATGGGAGGTAGTTTGGTGTTACTGAGTTCTTGAGCTTGACTTTTCCCCTTAGCATATGAGTTTGGGGTCCCAAGGTTTTTATTTTCCTTTCAGTATTCCATTTATATGAAATTTCAGAATAAAGAAATTCATAGAGACAAAAGGCAGATTAGTGGTTGCCGGGGGTTGAAGGGAGGGGCTCCTGGAGAAGGATTGCCAAAGGGCACAGAGTTTCTTTTTGGGGTAGTGAAAATGCTCTAAAAACGGATTGTGTTAACCCTTGCACAATTCTATAAATATTATATATTAAACATCATTGAATCGTATGTACACTTTAAATAGGCAGATTATACAGTATGTGAAATATAACTCAGTAAAGCTGTTATTTTTTTAAAAATAGAAATGATAGGAAATTGAGACTTCAGATGAGGAGCAGGATACAAGTGTTGAGAAAGGGATAATTTTTCTCCATAATATCCCTTCACTTTGAAGATAACTTTTTGCCTGTGTCGAAGAGGATGTTGCCATATACAACTGTGCCTGTTATGGCTATGGATGGTGGCATTCTCGCTCCAATATTTAAACACAATTTCCTTCTGCACATGGGGGGAAAAATGACCTCTTTGCTGACTTTACCCTAATGTGATTTTTATCACTCTCATAAAAAATGTATGCTATAAGTAATTATGTTACATATGCTAGCTACAAAAAGCTAGCATGAGTAGTTCCTAGACATGGGTCATGGTAGAATAAGTTATGGATAATTTTAGTTCATTTCTTCATTGTAATTGCATTTTTTATAACTTTATTCATCAGAACTCTTTTATTTCAACTGACAAAAACCCAAGTCAAAACAGCTACATCGAGAGATAGAAGAAATAGAATGTATGAGCTTATATACCTGGGGAGTCCAAGGGTAGATTTCTTTCCTGGATGCAGAGACTTAGAGAATGAGTGCTCTAGGACACTCTCTCTATATCTGTCTAGGTGCTGCTTTTTTATATACACTCATCTTGTCCCCTCCTGCCTCAGAGAGGCCCTTTCCACATTGTGAGAAAGATGGCTGTTGATATATGTTTACATCTTGTCAGCCAAAAACAAGCACAAGCCGTCTCTGCAACTAGCTTGGTAAAGTCTGGGGACAGAATCTGATTGGTCTGACTTTGGTCACATGCCTGTTCCTGAGCCAATCATTGTTCTGAGAGGGAAAAGTATACTCAAACTGGTCTACCTGGCTTATATGCCCACTCCAGATGTGTTTGGAAGAGGGAGAGGATGCTACAATTGACAATTGACTGTTCCACAAAGACCACATGTACTGGTGGAGAAGTTTCCCAAGGGAAAGGAGGCAGTGTTACCAGAAAGGAGATGGGAATACATGCTGGACAGAAAAACCACAGCCCATTCCAGTGCCCCTTGTAGGTATTAATACATGCTTTACCACTGGCTTCTGGGGGAAAGCCAGGCAGAACCTGCCTCCAAGAGAGCCGCGCAGCCTGGACTCCAGTGTCATCTGCCTGGGGCCTACCATCTTGCATATGCCTGCAATGCTTTTTGACAGTCCACTACCTTTCACCCCGTATCTTATCTTTCCCTTCTGGAAACATTTCTCATTACAGGAGAATGGCAGGCACTTGACAAACTGCAAATGCAAATGGGGAACATCATCCATGCTGCCATTCAAGAATAGCTAAATCAGGCAGCACAATATACTCCATCAAACATTTAAAATGGTGCAATCAAATGGAAGGTTTATTGTTCCAAAAGCACTAATGATACATCTATACATGTTGCAAATTGTTTTTTATGCAAGGAGTTTATAATACCAGCTGCTGTGTTGTATGAACTGCTCTCTTTTTTATCTTTGACCCAGGTATTTCAATCAAAGATTCATTCTGCTATGAACTCCAATGACTTGCCACCCGCCAAGTTGTCTAGCCAAGCCTCGGAAAGTACATTCAAGAAAAATTGTCTGCCTTGGAAAGTACATTTAAGAAAAATTGTTTAAATCGGGTTTCTTTAGGTCTAAAAAAAGGCTGTCAATCTGATTCAAGAGATATATTTGAATTCTCTCCAAGGTTCAGATGTGTAGGAAAATGGCGAGTGTTTATGCCTGTCAGACAGAGCTAAATATTAAATCTTACAAGTTATGCAGAGGTAGTTCTGTTTTTCAGAAATGAACTCAGTGTCTTTATCATTAACTGTGAAATATAGTACAGAGAACCCAGCTAGTATCAGGAATCAAGGAAAACTATTACACTATAGATATGTTATGTGACAGTGAGAACTGCATGGCAAGTGGTTTTTGAGAGTCTAGTGTTTCTACCCTGTGCTCACAAAGAAGCCATTTATGACTTAAAAAATGAGGAGTCATTCTGAACTGTCCAACTATCTAGAGGCCATAGTGCTTTTTTTAAGAAATGAGGAAACTTAAGAATACTGATCTCTATTACAGAGAACTTCTTACTACCCTTAGTAGCAAAAGACTGAGATGACTTGAGTGATTTGAGGAAGCTACAAATGCAGGGCTTCAGGGGCTATACCAGAAAGAAAGATGACTCCCAAAGATGTACAGACATATGATGTCTCCAAATGTGGTAGTGCTAAGGAAAGCTGAACCACTCTGAGGCCCCTATGACTCATTCTGAGGGAAGTAGTTGGCTCACTGGGGGAGATACCACCCTCCCCATACCTATGAGGTTGATCTACCAGAGTAGAAAGTGATTCTTCTCCATGTAGAACCTCTGAAACTCCACCTTTAAAGAGTCTTAAAGATACTCCAGTGCTCAGATTCCTGGGGATGAGATATTTGGACAAGGGTTATGTAGACTTTATCTGTAGCCAAGAAACTTCCCTTTATAAAGCATTGCTGAGTTATGTAATACTTCCATATGCTGGGTCTTATTTTATCTTGACAAAAACCCTGCAAACTAGTTTGCCCATTTTATGGGTAAATAAACCTACTGAGATAAAACCCACGAACCAACCTAATAGCAAACAAAGATTGGCACCATCGTTTTCTATTCTGAGCCCTCTGCCCTTTCCTATCCTGGCATTTATCTCCGGCTCTAGTTCCACATACGTGGCCCTCTGGATCTGGGGGTTCCAGATCCATGAATTCAACCAACTACAGATTGAAAATATTTGGAACCAAAATAATTCCACAAACTTACAAAAAGCAAAACTTGAATTTGCCACATGCCAAGTACTATGTTGAATCCATACAAATGACATGATGTGTAGGCATTGTATTAGGTGTTATAAGTAATCTAGAGATGACTAAAGTATACAGGAGGATATGTATAGGTTATATGATATCAGGGACTTGAGTATTGGTCGGGGGTGAAGGATCAGGAGGGAAGGTCTTGAAACCAATCCCTTATGGATACTGAGGGATGACTGTGTATCCCTTTTCTCTCTTATCTAGTCATTTTCAAATCCTGTCAGTTCTCTCTGTTCCCATTACCTCTTCCTCAGTTTGTGCTGCTGGCTTTAATCACCAGGATTAAAATATTTCCTTTGCATTAAGCACCCTGCCTCTAGTCTAGTCTTGTCCCCTTCATCCTTTGCGAACAACTAGAGTTATCTTTCAAAAGCCCAAATCCAATTATGTAATTTTCCTTTATAGCTCATGACTCTTGTCCTTTGAGTCAAGTCTAAACTCCTTCACGATCCAAGAATACCTTGTGTATTTCTCTAACCTCCATCCCTATACCATTACTTACTCCAGCCATATTGAGCCATTCCACTCACTCACACTTCCAGGAGTTTGCCTGTGTTGTTCTCTCTGCTTGAAATGTTCACCTTCTGTCTCCCACTTTCTGCCACCCAGTAGGACCTACTGTGAGCCCTTTACTTTGGTATCTACTCTTCATGGAGACATTGCTTACACTTTGTCCCACTTTAGATGCTTTCCTTAATTTTCTCAGTCTTCATCTTCTACTGTCCCATTGCATTTAGCATCATCATAACACCACATTCTGTTGAACTTGCCTTTCGCATAAGGTAAGTAAACCTTAGTTTCTGTGACATAGAAACACAAAAATATTCATGATTACTACAGTATACATTTCTTTTTGGTTTAAACAATGATCCGTTGAACCGGAACAGTATAGATGTTCAAGAAGCAGCCTTCCACTTGGGCATGGATAAACCCAGATTCCTTGCATCTTGTGACTGCCATCTTCAACACATAGCTCCCAAGGTCATTGCAGAAGAGAAAAAAAGCGTGAATAAATAAGACATATTTTTTATCCTGGTCAGATTGAAAGTGACACACTGTGCATCATTCATGTTCCATTGGCAAGATTTAGGCATGTGGCTATGCTTAGATGCAAGTGGGGTTGAAAAACATCCCTGGAACTACAGTGCTACTGTATGGAAAGAGAGTACATGCTTTGGTCAACTGGCCATCTCTGCAATCTTTATGTTTTTTTGTTGTCCCTGGTAACTTTAAGGTAGGAACTGTGTCCCAATCTCTATCTCCTAGATTATATTTGTGAAATTAATGAATATATATATACATAATTTGTCAATACAGTTGACCCTTGAACAGCTTGAGTTTGAACTCTACAAGTCTAATTATACATAAGTTTTCTTCTGCCTCTGCTACCCCTGAGACAGCGAGACTGACACCTCTTCTTCTTCCTCCTCAGCCCACTCAATGTGAAGACAATGAGAACGATAACCTTTGTCATACTCTAATTCCATTTATTCAGTAGCAAATATATTTTCTCTTCCTTATGATTTTCTTAATAACATTTTTTAGCTTGCTTTATTGTAAGAATACAGTATATAATGCATATAACCTACAAAATACGTGTTAATCTACTGTCTATCTTATCAGCGAGGCTTCCAGTCAACAGTAGGCTATTAGTAATTCAATTCTGCAGGAGTCAAAAGTTATATATGGATTTAGACTGCACCAGGGTTCAGCGTGCCTCATCTCCATGTTGTTCAAGGGCCAACTATAGGAATCAGTAGTGTTGATATTTTGTGGGTCACAGACACCACTGGAAATATGCCACATCAATATAGATAAATCTATGTACCTTTTCTACAAAACAATGCAAATTCATAAAATTTGACCTATAATTTCATAACTTACATGGTCACAAGATTGATAAACTCATCACCTGTCCTCAAAGAGAATGAAGTAAGGCCCAGAAGACAATCAAGCCCAATTACAGAAGTGGTAGGGGAGGTCTTTGAACTCCATGTTAAGAACTGTGGCAGAGGGATACGTAGAAGGGTCTGAACAAATTATTCGCACCTTGGTTTGGTTGGGTGGTTTGAATATACTTTTTTTCCCTGGGAAATGCCACATCAAAGTGGCTACCTCAATTGCCCACTGATAATTACTTCCTCCTCTGCACTCCCCCAGCATTCTCTACATTCCTCTATTTGTTTCCAATATATTTAGAAGTTGGTTCCGAAATTAAGCCACTTAACTCATCTCCATCACCTCAAAGTGCCTAGCACACAGTGGGGCACACTAAGCATCTCTTGCACAGAATGAACTAGACCAGTTGAGCACCAACACTCTACAACACGTGTCTCCAGGCAAGTCAGCTCCACGTCTACCCTAGAGAGAAAACCCAGCACAGCCCGGGAGTGACAAAGGGGACAGTTACACACCACAGTGACTAATTCCCAGCTAAAGGGGGAAAGCAGGCTCCATCTGGGAGACAGATGGAAAGCTCCCCTTTTAGCGCTCAACATAAATTAAATCTCACTATCCACCAAAACTGAAGGTTTACATTGATTTCGTAAGATTTTTTTTCCCCTCCTTAAATAAAAAAGCCATTTGTTTATGAACTCCAATTTCATGACAAATTTTGCTCCGTATTGTGATTATAACACCTAATTTGCTAATTAAACATGCTAATTGCAAGTAGTTACCTCACATAACTACAAGATGCAGAAGTATAATTATGTAATAAAGAGCTTTTATGAAACTTTTGTGGGAAAGCGCTGGCTGAGGAGGCAGCTGCTTCACAAGACCAGGAGTGGTACTCCCTAGGGCCCACTGCATCTGAATTGCACCTGGGTAACAATTATAACCTGGCTCCATGCTCCAGTTTTACTGTTCGTAAGTCTGAGAAAAGCTCCTTCTGCAACCAAGGGCATGAGGACAGAGGCTGTTGGAGGAGGAAGGGGAACCTCTTTACGAACCGAAGGGATTCTGCTGACTTCCAGCTTGAGACTGGAGTGAGCCGAGGCCTTCCATGGGGGCTTTCCTTACAAGAGTTTGTTTCTAATACCCACCCCCGTCAGCTCCCCATCATCATCCACCCACTGAAAGCAAGTCCTGACAACTCTAGTTTCCTTATCTTTTATGAAACAGAATTGCAAACAAGAAGCAGATCCAAGAGGCAAATGAGAGATTAGTAGAATGAACTTGCCTAATAAAGAACTGGAGGCCAGGCACAGTGTCTCACGCCTGTAATCCCAGCACTTTGGGAGGCCGAGGTGGGTGGATCATTTGAGGTCAGGAGTTCGAGAGCAGCCTGGACAACATGCTGAAACCCCGTCTCTACTAAAAATACGAAAATTAGCTGGGTGTGGCAGCATGCGCCTGTAATCCTAGCTACTCGGGAGGCTGAAGCTGGAGAATCACTTGAACCCAAGAGGTGGAGGTTGCAGTGAGTCAAGATCGTTCCACTGTACTCCAGCCTGGGTGACAGAGTGAGACTCAGTCCCAAAAAAAAAAAAAGAAAAGGAATAAAACTAGTGGAAGAAAAGCCATTAAGCTTGGACTTAAGAGTTTGATGATTTGGTATTCAGGGAAATGTAGAAGGAACTTGGGATAAGTGTTGCTGAACAATATGGATGGAGTTCCTTTAACGTCTTCAGGAGGCTCAAGTAAGGATGGGGATTTCTTTTCAATACCTCTCTATGCTGAAACTGTGCTTCTTAGAATGTGACTTTGCATAAACTCCAGACCACATGAGGTCCCCACATGTATTTGGGCTATACACAATCATCTTATCTATACTCATTCCTATAAAGCAAATATCTTTTATTTTTCCATTCTTTGTCTCCTCATACATAACCTAATCACCTTTAGTATATTTATCTAAATATATGAGTGTGGGAGGGTGTGTATAAATTCTAGCTAATTTTTTCTTTTTCTTTTTTTTTTTTTTTTTTTTTTTTGAGACAGTTTCGCTCTTGTTGAGGAGTACAGTAGCACGATCTTAGCTCACTGCAACCTCCACCTTCCGGTTTCAAGCGATTCTCCTGCTTCAGCCTCCTGAGTAGCTGGGATTACAGATGCCTGCCACTATGCTCAGTTAATTTTTGTATTTTTAATAGAGACAGGGTTTCACCATGTTGGCCAAGCTGGTCTCAAACTCTCAACCTCATGATCCACCCGCCTCTAGCTGCTTTTTCTATAAATCTTCATTATTATCACAATTGTTACTTCCACAATTGTTCTTATATTCTGTAAGGCCTCAGATTCAAACATTCCTTTCCTGTTCTCTTGGCTTTTATTCCTTCCACTCACCATCATCACATCTATATAAGCAGATTAAGTGGGTCTTTATATTTCTAATCAGTAGACCAAAGTTCAAGATAAGTAAACACTTAAGCTGAAGCATATAAAAGAAATCGATAGAAAAGTTGAAACTATGTCATGTGAACTGACTGAAGTTCAGCCACTGTAAAGTCCTGTTATTTTGTCCGCATTACTCTCTGCAAGATGCTATGTAATCCTCTCATCAGTTCGTGCATTTAAAATATTATCCGTGAGCAAAACTACCAGGTTAGATTGTTTTTTCCATTTCCTGTTACATACATAATTGAAGCTACAGCCCAGCAGCCATGAATTAAGTTGTATCACATTAAAGTGACAGTAGAATTCCCAGTGGGAAATGGGAGAGACACTTAGATAGCACCTTGTCACGACTTTGTTCCTATTTCCTTACTGCTGTGGAGCAACAGACCAGCTAAGCCTCACGGCTCCCAAGCACACTGGCACGACAGCACATTCTCATTTATTTACAACAGGAACTCACAAGCTCAGTCTTTTGTGTTTTTTGTGTCTTCATTATTATTATTATTATTATTTTGGAGTCAAACACAGCAAAAGCTTCCTGAACCTTCCCATAACCAAGAGCACCCAAAGTAACTCAAGGAAACAAAACCACCAACAGCCAGCCTGGGCATTGGTGGTGGTACAACCTGACCAGCAACAACTTCCTGAGAGAAATTAACATATGTTTGGAAACTTCATTTCACTTCATATGGCAGAAAGAGTTTGAAATGAAGGTTATACAAAATCGAAGAAAAGATATTCACAATAGCACAGTTCTTAGCTCACAGAAGGAGATCCATAAAGATTTGGTGAATGAATATTTTTTAAGAAAGCAAGCATTGCAATTGGTGGTCCACAGCTTAAATTTTTCCCTCAAACATTGTGCTTATTGTGATAAATATAAATTCCATGTATAATTCCACATGTTATATTTTCTTTTCTTTTTTCTTTTTTTTTTTTTTTTGTAACAGAGTCTTTATCACCCAGGCTGGAGTGCAACGGCACCATCTCAGCTCACTGCAACCTCCACCTCCCAGGCTCAAGCGATTTTCCCAGCTCAGCCTCCCTCCCGAGTAGTTGGGACTACAGGCACACAACAACACACCTGGCTAATTTCTGTGGTTTTTGTAGAGACAAGGGTTTTGCCATGTTGCCCAGGCTTGTCTCAAACTCCTTAAGCTCAGATGATCCACCTGCCTCGGCCTCCCAAAGTGCTGGGATTACAGGCATGAGCCACCATGCCCAACCTTAATTCCATATATTTCATGAAAAAGGGAAAATACTTTCTTCAGAGGCCACAATGTAGAAAACTCTCCTGGGTTTTGATTCTTAAATTCCTTTTTAAAAACTCTTTATTTTGGCCAGGCATGATGGTTCATGCCTGTAATCCCAGCATTTTGGGAGGTAGAGGCAGGAAGATTGCTTGAGCTCAAGAGTTTGAGACTAGCCTGGAGTTTGATTGAGTTTGAGACCCTATCTCTATAAAAAATAAAAATTAAAAGTTAAAAAAAAGACTCATTATTTTAAGATAATCTTAGACTTAGAGAAAAGTTACAAAAAATAGTACAGAGTTCCCCTACACCCTTCACTCTGTTTCTCTTTATATTGAATACCCCTTACATAACCATAGAACAATGATCAAACCTGAGAACTACTGTTAACTAAATGCAGAATTATTCCGATTTCACTAGTTTTCCATTAATGTCCTTTTACTGTTCCAGAATCCAATCTAGGATTTCAATTTGCATTTGGTTGTCATGTCTCCTAAGGCTCCTCCCACCTATGACAATTTCTTCTCTCCTTGTCTTTATGACCTTGGCACTTTTAAAGAGTACTGTTTAGTTATTCTGTAGAAAGTCCCTCATTTGTGTTTGTCTGATGTTTTCTCATTGCTTTATTGAGGAAATGGATTATTGGAGTGTATACCATGGAGGTGATGTGGCTTCTCATTTGTCAAATCAGGGATTATACGATCTCTACAGGTATTGCTGGTGATATTAACCTCCACCACTTCTCTAACGTGGTGTCTGCCATGTTTCTCCACTGTAAAGTTACTATTTTCCCCTTGTCATTACCAAATATTTGGGGAATATCCTTTGAAACTATGAAAATACTATGTTTCTGTTTAAACTTTTACCTACCAACTATAGCATCCATCAGGAGAGATTGTTGGTGGTAATTATTAGTGTGTGTTGTAATGATGATTTTCTATTTCTTCCATTTCTTTTACATGTATTAATTGGAATTTATCTGCAAAGAAGAGTTGTCACTTCTCCCCCATTTATTTGTTCAGTTCATTATTTATATCAGAATGGGCTGGTGAATGTTTTTATTTTATTCTTTAGGTTGTAAGCTAATACGTCGTCATTAGGTTTGTAGGTCAAGCTGTTCTCACTTTAGCCAGTCAGAGTTCTTCCAGGTATCTCTTGTGCCCTTTCAGCATGCCCCTATCTTTTTGTTTTGTGTTGATTTGTTTAGCATTTCCTTAGTATTTGGCATTCCCAGATACTCCAGGCTCATTCTGTATTTTCCCCACCCCAGCTGGGGGATCAACCAATTCACCAAAGAGCCCTTGGTTGCTTTTATTTAGAGAATGGGGTTTAGAATGGTGCTACTGAAATGTCACAAATTTATTGTTTTGAATATTGTCCTAGGCAAGTCAGTGCTTCAGGAAGTCTCCCATTCCAACCACCCCGACCTACCCATAGAACAGAAAGCACAACCCTTTGTCCCAATTGTAAGCAGCATATTGATACGCAGCCCTGCTTACCAAGAGCAGTATTGTTTTTAATTCACAATCATTATGACAGGGATAACAAAGGTCACATTGGATGCCAGTCTTAATCCTGGGGCAGGATCCTGGACTCCCCAGCTGTGGCTGATATCACAGTCTTTTGTTGCTAGGTTATGAAGAGATACTGGGAGAGTACAAGATGCAAGCAGGTCCCATAAAAGAGGTCACAGTAGTTTGAGGCTATGGGGCAGGCACTCGGAGTCAGAGCAGCAGCAGTTTCCAACCAGTTATTTCTATATCTTAAGTAGCAGTAGAACCATACGTGCACATAGCAGCTGATTATCAGCCTTGCTCTTACAATCTTATAGTGCCAGTCTTCTGCAAACGGGGTCCTAATTCTCATTAATGACACTACAGTCCTGTCATTTTTCACCTTCCACCTGACAGCCAGGACTCAGACTCGGAAGTCAGCTCCAACTGCCTTTGAATCCCCATTTCTTCCACACATCATTCTAGTCAAGTCATTTGAGCTCTCTGAGCCTCTGTTACCTCAAAAGGGATAATGAGATTACCTACCTCACAGTACTGACTATGTGATAGAATCCATATAAAGCATTCAGAACAGTGCCTGACACATGGTAAATGTTCAACAAACATTAGCACTATTGCTGTTATTAGTAAGGGGTTTCAATGCAGACCCCAAGAGAGGGTTCTTGGATTGCGCACAAGAAAGAATTTGAGGCAAATCCATAGAGTAAAGTGAAAGCAAGTATATTAGGAAAGTAAAGGAATAAAAGAATGGCTGTTCCATAGGCAGTGCAGTGGCTTGAGCTGCTGGCCTAAGGGTACTTAATAGTTACTTATTGCTTATGTGCTAAAAAAAAAAAAAAAAAAAGGGTGTATTATTCATAAGTTTTACAGGAAAGGCATGGGCAATTCCCAGAACTGAGGGTTCCCTTCCCTTTTCGACTGTATAGGATGAGGTTCCCATGGTATTTGTAAACTGTCATAGTGCTGGTAGGAGTGTCTTTTGGCATGCTAATGCATTATAATTAGTGTATAATGAGCAGTGAGGATGACCAGAGGTGGCTCTTGTCACCATCTTGGTTTTTGTGGGTTATGACCAACTTCTTTATTGCAACCTGTTTTATCAGAAAGGTCTTTATAAACTGTATCTTGTGCCAACCTCCTATCCTGTGACTTAGAATGCCTAATCTCCTGGGAATGCAGCCCAGTAGGTCTCAGCCTTAGGTTACCCAGCCCCTATTCAAGACGGAGTCGTTCTGGTTCAAACACCTCTGACCTTTCTGCTACTACTACTACTACAAATAATAAAGATTATAATAAATGTTAGCCATTATTTGATCTATCATTGAGTTTTTTTTTCTATCCTCCACAGAACCAGAAAACATTACAGAATTCACTATATTCCCCACAAAAGAAACTTTTGTATTTTGTCAAGATGATACTATAACAATGAGATGGAGAGTTCTACTTCCAGTTATTAATTACCCAAGCATATTTCATATAACTAATCAACTTTAAATGGAATGGTAAGTTAATGAAATTTTTCTCTGCTCTATCTTTATGAAACCAGGAACAGTAATTGCACAGGAGAAATCTGATCTCTGTTGGCATGATTACGTATGTTATTAATTAGTTTTAATGCAAATACCTTGGGCACATTTTTAAAGTTTGTACCATGTGTAATTATACTCCAGGATACTGGAAGCAAAAGTAATCTTAATGATAATTTAGTTTGATAAATTTGTTTTGCATAAAAGATCATTGAATCCCAGATAAGTTAAGTGACTTTCCCAGGGTTACATAGCCAGGTAGTGTGTGTCTACCTCAGGACCTCCATGCTTTTTTTTTTTTTCAGACATGAAATATCATCCTGCAGATAATTAATTGGTACTTCTCAATCAGAGGTAAATTTTGTCCTGATGACTCTAAACTTTAGCCAACTTCTGTGTTGTATCCCATGTCTTCCAACTCGTAGCATCCCAACAGGTGATTTAAGAAAAACTCGTAACAGTGATAACAATACCCTTTCAGCTTCCAGAAGTGTTAACTCACCATAGCCCTGGGATCACCATACTGCAAATGAGAAAGCTTAAGCTCTGAGATCTGGAATTTGGAATAACAAACTCCTCTCTTGGTAATCAAAGAAGACTTCATGGAAGAGGTGGTATTTGAACTATGACTTAAAGAATAAGTAGAATATTACCCATTGGGCCAGAGCAAAAAAGAGGAAGGCAATCCAGGTTAAAAAAAAAAACAACAACAATAGCATCAGCAAAAACAAGTAGGATATTAGAATGTTCATTAAGAAACTTCCTCTCCTGCTTTGATTTAATGTATTAAACACTGCACAGGAGGCATCAAATGATAGAGATATTTTTATTGGTCATGGAATTTCAAGGGCTTATCAAATGGTTAATGAGCAAGGATTGTGTACATTTTGTGGTTACAACTTTAACTAATAGAAGAGGAATTCGAATTTTATCATCCAGTGTCCATAAAACAGAATCATGGTACTGTAATTATTAACATAATCATTAAAAAACAGTTTAGTTAAATTTAAGGAAACCTAGACACATCAAGACATAGTGTCTTCATCAAAGCAGCTCAAGTCCAGATAAAACAACCCTCCTAAATTGACTGTGATACTTTGAAATAAAATCCTTGGAGCGCCAATTACAGCAGTCTCTGAAAAGCAATTATTATCAGCCTCCACTGCTTTTCACCAAGCATTCTAATTGAATTACATCTTCTCTGTTTAAAATGTAGTAGTGTACTGAAAGATATGGCAGTAGAAAAAAAGAGTTCATGTTAATAAAAAAGTGTTTTTTATATTGAGGATAATTAGTCTTGGTCTTACTGTTTCCAAGAGAGACATGGGATTATGAACTCATTAATTTCAAGTGGTCATTGCTGCAAAATAATTTCTTTAGTGTTGGGGGAATTGTTATCCCTGGGTGGAGAGGATCTAGGAGAGAAGAGACAGAGCTTGATCATCTTCAGCATCTGCCCTGCCCAGGCTGCTCAATACCTTCCAGGGTTCTCCTCCAGTCCAACTTCCTTATTCCAAGCTAAAACAGGTTTACAGATTTGTTTTATTGATTGTGAATATTTAACAATTGCATTTGGCTTCCAACTCCTGTAGATGAAACAGCCATTTACACAACTCATGAATTCTCTTTTCACATCTATAATGCTGGGGAACAAAGTGGATGTGTGCTTCCCTGGCAGAAAACCAAGCCACATTGACCTTTTACAGAAAAGGCTTTTTCCCGTCATTCTCACAGTTCATCGTTTATCTGGAGGCTCTAAAATTCCTCTTGTTTCTAAATGTACCATCTCTCTGGATGGTGGTGAAGAATCATTGCATTTTCTGGGTGGAAAGAGTCATTTTGATCATATGCCCACTGATTTATTTTATAGATGAGGAGATCCAGAGGTATAGTTCTTAAGAGGATTCCTCAAGGTCACCAAGATATTAGGCAAAACAGGGACTAGGCTGTAGGTCACCTGCGTTCCAGTTCCACTAAGGCAGGGAATATTCTATGACAATGAAGCCTATTTGATTCTGAAATCAACATTTGGTACTGACTTACAGAATGAGGTTAATCTCCACCCTATATCACTTTTTTTTAACCTTGGATAGTCACTGCTTCTTAGAATCTTCATAACAGTGTTTCAAATCCACTGTGAGAATATTCCTTTAAAAAATTTCAATTGCACATCTCTACACCCTATGTGAGACCTTCTAGATCAGAATGTACCATATACATTAAAGTTTAAAACAGTTGATCCTTAAATAAGATAGCTTTGATTGCATGGGTCCATCTATAAGTAATTTTTTAATAAAACTTATGTCAAGTGTGCCTGCCTCCTCTTCTACTTCCTTCACCTCTCCCACCTCTGTAGACCGTGAGAAAGCAAGACTAACCTCTCCCCGTCCTCCTACTCCTCAGCCTGCTCAACCTAAAGACAACAAGGATGAAAATGTTTTTGATGATCTACTTCCACTTAATGAATAGTAAATATATTTTCTCTTCCTTATGATTTTCTTAATAACATTTTATTTAGCTTACTTTATTGTAAGAATACAGTATATACTGTATATAACATGCAAAATATGTGATAATGGACTCTTTTTGTTATTAGTAAGTCTTCTAATTCTGCTTCTGTTTAGTAAGGCTTTTGTAATTAGTAAGACTGAAGCTTCAGACCTAGTCTCTCCCCTCCTACCTGCACTTTGGCCCCTGCTTATTTAGCTGTTGGAGTGGTGCTACCTTCAAGCTTGATGGCATGATAGGCATGATATGTTGACCACTACCAAGCCCTGAAATGATGTTGGTTCATAATGGAAATCTGCATGTCAGCTACATAAATTGCAGAGCCCAATGCAAAATAAAAATGCATATCCTCTTGTGCAAAAATAATTAAGAATTTCTAGATGGTGATCACAAAGCATTAAACCAAGAGCTGAATACTTGCAGTCAACAGTAGGCTATATGAGTAGTCAAGTTTGGAAGGAGTCAAAAGTTATATACAGATTTTCGTATGTACAGTGTGGGGTTGGTGCCCCTAATTCCCATATTGTTCACGAGTCAACTGTATTGCTCTTCCCCTATAGCTTTCAGCCTGGGGTGAATAGGTTGAAGGATTACATAGATATCATCAAGGTATCTTTTCTGAACCATGCATATCTAGCACTTGTCAAACAGGGAGGGAAGGTAGTAGCTAGGGTACTCTTAAAAAGAATATCCCCCAATATGCAAACTATTGCTCTAAAGAATATCAGGAACAAAGATACATCAGGTTAAATATTCTACGAGTAGAGTAAATGGGTTCTATGTATTTATTTCCAGCTGCTTATACTAAAAGCCACATATATGATAGAATGATTTTAAAAAGAGAGAAAATCAATGTAATAAAGATGGCCAGGGAGAAAAAAGCTGCACCAAAAACTGAGGTTAATGACATTTGCTAAGATAGAGCATGTAGCAACTTCTGAGCTTCCTGGCATCCAATGCAAAAAGGAACTATAATATGCCATAGTGCTCTCACAGTCTAACTGCAGTATAAAAGAGTATTGGATTTTTTTCCCAAGCATAAAATTCTGAGATATTTTAATGAAAATTTATACATTGAACACCACTGGAGCTGTGTCTGTCCTCAGAGCCTTTAGAAAGATACAGAAAGAGGCCAGGAGCGGTGGCTCATGCCTGTAATCGCAGTACTTTGGGTGGCCAAGGTGGGTGGATCACCTGAGATCAGAAGTTGGAGACCAGCCTGGCCAACATGGTGAAACCCCGTCTCTACTAAAAATATAAAAATTAGCTTGGCATGGTCGTCCATCCCTGTAATCCCAGCTACTCTAGAAGTTGAGGCAGGAGAATCGCTTGAACCCAGGAGGCAGAGGTTGCAGTGAGCCAAAATCATGCCACTGCACTCCAGACTGAGTGACAGAGTGAGACTCTGTCTCCAGAAAAAAAAAAAAAAAAAAAAAAAAGATATAGAAAGATTGTCTGCAGGGTTGTTCCAGCACACGTCCAGTACATAGGTCAAAGCAGTAGGATTCTGGCCCCTTCATATTTCTTGATCTCACATTATTGTGCATCATGAGGAAACGAGAAACAGAAAAAAGACACTTAAGAAGGGTAATACAGCATACCTGACTTTGCCTGTGTCATGTAGATAAAAATTCTCCACATAAAACAGTTGCCAGGCACAGGGAATATAGCAGCTCCCACAGCAGCCTCAATGCTAATGATTCCTGTAGGGATCCAATCCAACGCAAGGGTAGCTTTGCATTAGATGCATTGTGATTCACCAAGGCCTCACCTATGAACAGGGTCTTAAAGACACAGGCATCCAAGCAATCATACACTTTAGAGAATTCTAGGGAAATTCAATCTTTACTGCAGTGGCTAACTGCAGCACCCCTTAAATTACCGTCTCAAGTATGTCAGTGTAAAAACCAAGCTGCCGCTGCCTTTGGCTGAAAATTGTTTGACTTGTTTGTTATTCTGTCAAAATATTTTTTAGAACATTTCTTAAGGCTATAAAACAAAACAAAATAACTCCTCCAGGTCAGAAGCTCTCCAGAGATCCATAAAGATAATGTTTTGTTCACCTAAAGGGGGAAAATTATTCAAAACAAAAACTCATAACTTGGCCTATAGGTTTTACCTAACTCCTTTGGAACAGTGCAGTGGAACTCTAAAATACAGTAAGATTGTCCTCCAAAGGAAGAGGCTATCAAAAGGAATGCAAAAAGTCTAATTTAGTAATGTTTTATTGAACAACCAGATTAAAACTCACATAATTTTACTCTTTTGCAAGTTGCTGTGTGTTTTTCAATTTTGTTTTTAAACCCTGGGCCTGTGACATAAACAGATATTATCAGGCATACCACTGTATCATCTCTCAGGGAGGAGGTGGCCTCAGGACCAGCAGGCAATTTTGTCTGAGCTGCCAAGTGCTCTGGGAAAGAGAAATGTCATTCCCTCACCAAGGGGATTTCACTGTGGACCTTCACTCATATTGCTAATTGCTCCTGTGCCTAATTCTCAGGCCATGCTTGAAATCATCCAATTCAAAGCAGAAACTCCTAAGAGATTATTCCTCATTTGCAAATTTGGCATTCAAATTAAAGAATGAAAGTTACAGGTCCTCAGGCCTTTCCTTTCTTTATTGATCTTTACAAAGACTTTACTCCTCTGCTGTTCCATATGTCAGTCTCGACCTGATACACTGAAGACTTTCCATGAGAAATTCACAACTGAAAGCTAGCACTGAATTTGGCTACTTTACTCAGGGTTGGACTGAACTAAGAATTGGATGGTTAAATCCAGGAAACTGTCAGAGCCTTTGGGAGCCTGATAGAAGATGGTGTCTGCATAACATTG
Organism: Papio anubis; assembly: GCF_008728515.1. Taxonomy (NCBI): domain Eukaryota; kingdom Metazoa; phylum Chordata; class Mammalia; order Primates; family Cercopithecidae; genus Papio; species Papio anubis. The sequence goes on from NC_044977.1 coordinate 61,641,465, forward strand.
AAGACTGAAGCTTGAGACTTAGTCTCTTCGCCCTTACCTTCACTTTGGTCCCTGCGTATTTAGCTGTTGCAGCAGCACTACCTTCAAGCTTGATGGCATGATACAGTCACCACTACCAAGCCCTGAAATGGTGTTGGTTCATAATGGAAATCTGCATGTAGGACTAGCTATGTAAATTGCAGAACCCAGCACAAAATGAAAATGCATATCCTCCTGTGCAAAAATGATTAAGAATTTCTAAATGGTGATGGCAAAGCATTAAACCAAGTGCTGAACACTTCTAAGCACAGGACCCTGTGTGACCATGAAACCAGCCCTATCTGCATGGTTGCTCCCTAGAGACTGAGAAAGTTCTCAGCAGCTTTATCAACATAAGACCAGAGTTTTTCTCCTGATCTCATAGACTCTCAGGATGGAGGAGAGCTTGCGGTCAGCAGGTCCTATCTGAGGGTTTTTCTCATGACAAACCCTCTTCTGCTGCATCCTGCTTTCGCTCTGCCCATCATGATTCTAATTTGGAGTCAGGGTTGCAGTTTCTGTTTTAGAGCCTCTAGTTCCTTAGATATTCCTGGTCTCCATAGTTGAAGATCCTCTTTTCTTGAGTCAAACATCACTACTGTCTTCAACGATTCATTCTGTGATACGATTTTAAGTCCCTTTCCTGGGCAACAAGTATTCACCTATATTTCCTTTATCACATTGCACCCAGATCAGAGGATAACATTCTTGGTGCTGTCCAGCTCATAGAATTGCCTACTACCTCAGTCATTGTCCCAGATATGAGGTTTGTACTCTTGAATAACTCATGTCACTTCTCTGAGACCCAAGAGCTCTCCCTTAGAAATGAAAGCATTAATAAGGAGGATTCAGTTGACCATTACAGATCCTTCTGTCATTCTCTCACTCTCCTAAAACAATTTAAAGTTATGTAGATGGGTGTAAAATGTTTCCCCAAATCATACAAGAATGTGCAGATTCTCAGAGGCTAAGAGCTCCTAAGATGACACATTCCACAAAATCATTTTGATGGGACCACTTCTGGAAGAAGTGTAGCCTTGAGCATCTCCTGCCTCCAGTACTAGTGGAGGGGAGAGGGCTCCATCCAAGCACACTTCCCACTTTCTTCACATTGTCTCATAAGGCCAAAAATGCAACTTCCTCCTTTCATTTTGAAATGGCAGTAACTTCTACCTTATCCCTTCAGGAGAACAGCCTAGAGAGATAGAACACAGGACATCAGGGCCACAGAATGGAAAGGGCAGATCCACGAGTCACACAAAAATCAAAGGCAGTGTTTGTCCAAAGATAAAGCTCCTATTTTTAGTATTTTTCACAGGCCAGACTAGCTGGTTCCACTTAGACACCAAACAAAAAAACAAAAAACTCTGAAGTGCTAAATATGATTATCTTATTGAACATTTTATAAAAGAATTCCAAATACAATATTTAATCTTTATAATATTAAGACTGGTCAATATTATTATCTTCTTTTTATGATGAAGCCTGGCATCATTCTCACCTGTTGCTTTAAGGATATCATAAAATGTGTCTGACTAACCCAATAGTATTGTACTTGAAAACATTACATTTATAACAAGAAGAAAGAAAAATAAAATTCATTGAGGTTAGAGGACTGGGAGAAAATGCTAAGACACTCAGAGAAAGAGAGATAATAATGTAAATGGGATGACTACTAAGCACCTTTCTAGTTCTCAGCGTTCTAGCTCAACATTTCCCAAAGTGGTATCCCAAAGAGCGCTAGTCCACAGGCTATTCATAGATATGTTGAGAACATAAGTGTTTAATGCTCAAACAGGCTTGAGAGACTAATAAAGTAAAACCAGCCAGGTGCGATGGCTCACACCTGTAATCCTAACACTTTGAGAGGTCAAGGTAGGGGATCACTTGAGCTCAGGAGTTCGAGACCTGCCTGGGCAACATAGGAAGACCCCATCACTACAAAAAGTCAAAAAATTAGCCAGGCGTGGTGGCATGCACCTACGGTCCCAGCTACTTGGGAGGCTGAGGTGGGAGGATTGTTTGGGCCCAGGAGGTCAATGCTGCAGTAAGCTTTGATCACACTGCTGCACTCTAGCCTGGGGGAAAGAGTAAAACCCTATCTCCAAAAAAAAAGTAAAACCAGGTGCTTTGCTGTGTGACTCCTTAGGGTCATGGACATGTATTCTATATCTCCTAATGGCCGATATTAGGCATAATTTAGGAAACATTTTTCAAATTCTTGCAGGCCACTTGCCTGCTTCGTTTTACATCGGGAATCCAGGATCTGTGGTGTCATTGCTGATCCTATTTCCAGATGGCTGATAAAGTATCTCAAAGCACTAACTCTGAGTCATTGCATCTTTGCTGCTCTCTGCTCTGAAGAACTTGGATAAGTAAAACCTGTAAATAATGCAGGAAGAAAAAAACAGCTAGTCACATCTCCATGGGCTAAATCAATGCTATACCCATCCCTATTAAAATGCAACTTCAGTCTGATTCAAGGACTTTGTGATCTCATATTTGAAACAAGAATCTGTTCTGGATAAGTAAATGATATTTGGATCTGAGGCAATCGTCATCAGTTCCTTATGGTAAAAGGCTATTTCCAATGATTTCCATATAATTCGATGTTTAAGGTCTTTTTCCTCCAACCACCCCCATATAAAACATGCTAAAACTGAATGTTCATGAAAAATAAATATCAAAAATATATTTGTATGCAATTTCAAGAATATCTGCTACATGGGCCTCTCATCCTTTTATTCTTGGTTTAAGTAACTTTTCCAAAGTCACTCAAAGCCGTTTCTCAAAAACCATCATGGAACTCCAAGTCCTTTGTGTCAGTGAAGGTACTGGGATGGTGCAAAGTGGCAATGGAGCCAGGAGTGAAAGGGTGATTGAGAGCCCATTATGCTTTCTAGGTGAGGTTGAGTGATGGTCATTAATACAATGTTACTGGGAAAAATTAGATCAGACAGACCAGATGGAACAATCCTTTAAACAAGAAGAAATTGTTTGCAGGTGTAAACAAGCATGAAATAGGATTCTGCTAATGAGTTTTCATTACTAGCTAAATACATAATCAAACAATTTGAGCCCTATTCACAACAGTGAGAAATCAATTATTCATCATAAATCTTAGGGTATGTATTGACTACCTTGGTATGTGTCTAACCTGGTCTATAATGAATGAATGTTTCAGTTTGATCAAGGGCATATTATTAGCACATAGGTAATGAAAAAATCAAAAACAGCTGAAAAGTTCTGAGTTTATGAAAACCCAAAGCAGTTGAAAATTTTTCTTCAAGACTTTTCTTAAATAAAAGAAATATTGATCAAGGTGAAAATTAAATGAACTGCTTTTGAGAAATTGCTAGAATAATTGGACATCTATGTTAGGAAAAATGAACCTGAACCCATATCGTATACCTATAAAATTTTAATATGAAATGGATCATAGACAAATGTAAAACTTCAAACATAAGAGTTCCAAAAGAAAACACAGAAGAAAATCTTTGTAACCTTGGGTTAGGCAAAAATGTCTTAGAACACAAAAAGCATAAATCATAAAAGAAAAAAGTGATGAATTGGACTTCATCAAAATTTAAATATTCTAAAAATACTGTTAAGAAAATGAAAAGAAAAACAATAGGCTGGGAAAAATATTTTCAAAGTACATATCTGATAAACAACTATAGTCCAGATTACACAAAGAACTCTCAAACTCTATAATAAGAAAACAGCCTAATTTTTAAAATAGGTAATAGGCTGGGCATGGTGGCTTCTGCCAGCACTTTTGGAGGCTGAGGTGAGAGGATCACTTGAGGTCAGGAGTTCAAGCCAGCCTGACCAACATGGTGAAACCCTGTCTCTACTAAAAGTACAAAAATTACCTGGGCATGGTGGTGAGTCCCTGTAATCCCAGTTACTCTGGAGGCTGAGGCAGGAGAATAGCTTGAACCCTGGAGATGGAGGTTGCAGTGAGCCGATCACACCACTGCACTCCAGGCTGGGCGACAGAGTGAGACTCTGTCTCAAAAAATGATAATAAATAAAATAAAATAAAATAAAATAAAATGGGTAACAGATGTGAACACTTCACCAAAGAAGATATATGATGGCAAAGAAATAAATGAAAAGATGCTCAACATTATTAGTCATTAGAGAAATGCAAATTAAAATCACAATAGGCACAACCATTAAAATGACTTAAATATTTTAAATTGACAATAGTATGTGCTGTGAGGTTTTGAACTGTGGTAGACAGAATAACGCCCCCAAAAAATGTCCATATCCTAATCCCAGGACCTTTGAGTATATTATATTACATGGCAAGGGAGGAATACAGCTGCAAAGGAAAGTAAATTTGTGAATCATTTGACTCTGTCTCAAAAAATAAATACCCAGGCTGTATACCCAGGCTGTATACCCTGTATACCCAGGCTGGAGTGCAGTGGCATGATAGCAGCTCACTGTAACCTCCTCCTCCTGGACTCAAGCAGTCCTCACACCCCAGCCTCCCAAGTAGCTGTGAGTACAGGCCTGTGCCACCACACCCCACTAATTTCTTTTTTTTTTTTCCTGTAGAGATGGAATTTTCACCATGTTCCCCAGGCTGGCTGGTCTTGAACAACTCCCACCTCAGCCTCCCAAAGTACTGGGATTACGTGCATGTGTCACCACACCCGGCCTCATCTGACTTTAAAAGAAGGAAATTCTCCTGGATTATGCAAGTATCTGATGTAGTCATAAAAGCCTTTAAATTTGGAAGCAGGCAGAAGAGTAAGTGTCAGGGTGATGCTATATAAAAAGACTCAACCAGCCATTGCTGAATTTGCAGATAGAAGGGACACAGGGCAAGGGATGCAGGTAGCCTAAAGAAGCTGGAGAGGCAAGGGAACAGATTCTCCCAAAGGCTTTCTAGAAAGGAATGCAGACTGCCCCAACCTTAATTCTAGCTCAGTGAGACCCATTTTGGATATTTGACCTCCAGAGCTATAAGATAATAAATGTAGGCCACCAAGTTTGTGGCAATTTTTATAACTGTCATAGAAAACAAACATATAAACTAATGGAAACGCTCCAAAATTGCTGATAGGCATGCAAAAGGGTGCAGCTACTCTGGAAAAATCCTGACAGTGTCTAATGAAGTTAAAAATACATCCACCATATGACCCAGCAATCCCATTCCTAGATATTTAAACAGAAATTCACGGAAATGTTTTTTGTGGCTTTTTTTCATAATTCTTCAACTGGTGAATGAGTAAACTGTGGTACACTCACACAGTGGAATTCTACTCAGCAATACACAGGGTTGAATTACTGGTCCATGCAACAACATGGATGATGCTGAAGTGAAATGAAGTAAAGTGAAAAAAAGCCAGACTCAAAAGTCTATAGACTATATGACTCATTTACATGGTTTTTTGGAAAAGGCAAACCTATAGGGACAGAAACCATCAGTGGTTGCCAGGGGCTGGAGTCAGGTGAGAAGATTGACTGCAAAGGGGCATTGTGGAATTTTTTGAGGTGATGGAACCATATCTTGATTGTGATGGTGGTTCCTTGGTTGTATGCATTTGTCAGAACTGATAGAACTGTACATCAAAACAGGTGGACTAAATTTATGTGTGAGTTTTACCTTAGTATGCTCAATGATAGGTGATTGATTGATTGATTGATTGATAAATAGATAGATACATAGATAGACATCCATAAATAAAATTCTCAGCTAACTACCACTTAGAAGTCAGGCTGCATTTGAAGTCAGGGAATCAGAGAAGCCCCATCTATAAATGGCTCCTTTCTGCTGTTTTACAAGAGTTACTTTTCAGAAAAAAAGAATTTAGAACTGGAAGGAATTTAGGCCAGGAGCATTGGCTCATGCCTGTAATCCCAGCACTTTGGGAGGCCGAGGCGGGAGGATCACTTGAGCCTAGGAGTTCGAGATCAGCCTGGCCAACATGGTGAAATCCCTGTCTCTACTAAAGTTACAAAAATTAGCTGGGCATGGTGGCACATGATTGTAATCCCAGCTACTTGGGAGGCTGAAGACAGGAGGATTGATTGAACCCAAGAAGCAGTGGTTGCAGTGAGCCAAAATCATGCCACTGCACTCCAGCCTGGGCCACAGAGTAAGACTCCATCTCTCAAAAAAAAAAAGAACTGGAAAGAATTTAAAAGATAATTTAGCTCATTGATTTTCAAACCAATTTTAGGTTTCAGAATCCTGTGTCCAAATATAGTAATATTAAGTAGGTAGTGTGTGTGATATGGTTTGGCTATGTTCCTACCCAAATCTCATATTGAATTACAATTTTCAAAACTGCCATGTGTGGTGGGAGGAATCCAATGGGAGGTGATTGTATTATAGGGACCTGTGTTTCCTGTGCTGTTCTCCTGACAGTGAGCAAATCTCATGAGATCTGATGGTTTTAAAAATGGGAGTTTCCCTACACAAGCTCTCTTTGCCTGCTGCCATTCACGTAAGACGTGACTTGCTCTTCCATGCCTTTCACCTTTGCCATGATTGTGAGGCCTCCTCAGACATGTGGAACTGTGAGTCCCTTAAACCTCTTTCTTTTGTAAACTGCCCAGTCTTGAGTATTTATCAGCAGAGTAAAAACAGACTAATATAGTAAATTGGTACCAGTAGAGTGGGGAGCTGCTAAAGATACCTGAAAATGTGGCAGTGACTTTGGAACTGGGAAACAGGCAGAGGTTGGAACAGTTTGGAGGGCTCAGAAGAAGACAGGAAAATTTGGGAAAGTTTGGGACTCCCTAGAGACTTGTTGAATGGCTTTGACCAAAATGCTGATAATGATATGGACAATGAAATCGAGGCTGAGGTGGTCTCAGATGGAGATGAGGAACTTGTTGGGAACTGGAGCAAAGGTGACTCTTGTTATGTTTTAGTAAAGAGACTGCTGGCATTTTGCCCCTAACCTACAGGTTTGTGGAAGTTTTAACTTAACAGAGATGATTTAGGGTATCTGGTGGAAGAAATTTCTAAGCAGCAAAGCATTCAAGAGGTGACTTGGTTACTGTTAAAGGCATTCAGTTTTATAAGGGAAGCAGAGCATAAAAGTTTGGAAAATTTGCAGCCTAACTGCGATAAGAAAGAAGAATCCCATTTTCTGAGGAGAAATTCAAGCTGGCTACAAAAATTTACATAAGTTACAAGGAGCCAAATGTTAATCCCTAAGACAATGGGGAAAATGTCTCCAGGGCATGTCAGAGGTCCTCACACCAGCCCCTCCCATCACAGTCCCAGAGGCCTAAGAAGAAAACATGGTTTTGTGATAATGAATGAGTCTCACGAGATTTGATGGTTTTAAAAAGAGCAGTTCCCCTGCACAAACTCTTTTTTCACCTGCCACCATCATGCAAGACATGACTTGTTCCTCCATGCCTTTCACCTTCCACCATGATTGTGAGGCCTCCCCAGCCATGTGGAACTGGAAGTCCAATAAACTTCTTGCTTTTGTAAATTGCCTAGTCTCAGCTATGTCTTTATCAGCAGCATGAAAACGAACTAATACAGCATGGTAGACACTGTTGCAAGCCCTTTATATTACCTCTTTTAACCCCCAAAGACATCCCTATGACTATAGTTAATAATAAAAAAAATATATTGTTAATAATAACAATAAGTTTGCAGATATGGAAACTGAGGCTTACATAACTCACACAGCTGGAGTTGTTGAATGAACATTTAAACTCTGTTGATTTGAATCTGAAGCACATTCTTGTAACCATTACATTTTACAGCCTCTTTTCTATGAAATCTCTATATGATATTCCTTTAAAACAAATATGTGTGGGGCTACTTGGGCTGTGAATGTGTGTGTTTGGGTGTGTGTAGTGGGGGTGTGGGTCTGGATCCTGTTGGTGGTTTCACAATAACAATATAACTTGAATACTATTGATCCAGTCCAAATGATGATTATATAAGGAAGAATTTGAAGCCCAGAGAGGTCAAGTGACTTGTTCTAGGTCACACATCTAGTTAGTGACTGAGGCACAACTCTTGACTCTAGGTCTAATGTTACTTCCTCAACGTAATGTCAACTTGCAATACAAAGCCCATTTAAAAATGTTAACACAAATAGTCCCTTAACCCATCCAAGACAAAAATCAGTAGGAAAATTAACCTGATAAGTTGGCTTTCTTCTCTCTGTGCTATACTTTATGATTTTTAAAATAAAGATTGTTATATTTAAAGAAACAATGTTGATCCCCCCAAAAAAAACTGGTTGTAGGCTGGGTGTAGTGGCTCATGACTCTTAATCCCAACACGTTGGGAGGCCAAAGCTGGAGGATTGCTTGAGCCCCAGAGTTTGAGACCAGCCTGGGCAGCATAGTGAGACCCTGTATCTACAAAAAATACAAATTAAAAAATTGGCCGGGTGTGACAGTGCGTGCCTATAGTCCTAGCTACCCAGGAGGCTGAAGTGGAAAGATTCCTTTGAGACAATCACATATAAAGGGAACCCTGGAGAACCTCCCACCAGCCTGTACACTGGGAGGAATGCGCACTGGGGTAGAGCCATGGAAGTTTGTGCTGTTTGCAGTGGGGAGGAGCCTGGCCTCTCCTGTTCCCGGGTGGTAACCTGGGATTCAATCTGTGAGACAGCATGCCTACCAGAAGGACTCTCGCTTTGCTGAGAGTTCCTGCTTCCCTTTTTCTTCTTTTTCACCCAATAAACTCTGCCCTTCTCATCCTTCAAAATGTCAGCAAGCCTAATCTTTCATAGTTGTGTGACAAAAACCTGGCTTTTAGCTGAACTAAGGAGAGTCCTACAACACCTCGAGCCCAAAAGATGAAGGCTGCAATGTGCTATGATTGTGCTACTACACTCCGGCCTGAGTGACAGAGCAAGATCCTGTCATTAATAACCAAATAATATAATAAAATCAAAATTTAAAATGTTATTGTAAAATTTTTTTTTTTAAAGGCCAAAGTCACCCAAAAGACTTGCTTGACCAGCTGATTCCAAAGTCTAGTCTTTGGCCATCTCATGATTATCTGATCCTTTCTAATAGTGTTTGTTACGTGTTTTACAATCCAAATAACTTGAATTGAGTTTTATAATGGAGAAATGAATTTAATTTGTATTTCATGGGCAATACTTCCTTGTACTCCTCACTCTATTCTCAGATACAAATTCTTTCTGTACCCTTGAAACTTGCACTGTACTGGAGTCCCATATGTATGTTATTTCCACTGAGAACTGCACAGTAAACCTAACTAGGAACAAAGGTTTGGCTGATCTTCCTACAAGGAAATTCCAAGAAAATATAGTAGTAGATAAAGTAAGGCAGACCAATTTAAAGCTCAATATAGGAAGTATGTGAATTTAACTGTGCCTATTCACACATAAGGCAAGAGTAAATGGATCTCTACTGATCTCATTATAGAGAACAGGGATTGTGGCCTTACATAGTTTTCAGTAGAAGGTAGGTGTGATCTGGTCTCAGTTCATTAATATGAGTCTGATTCTGTTAGTTCTGCTGACCTCTCTTAGATATTCTGGGATGTAGTCCAGGAGGCATGTCTTTCACTGGGCACTGGCTGTATAGTGGGGATAAACTCACTTCATTTGCTACATCATTTGTTGAGTGCCTACTATGAGCTGTATAGCTGTATTCAGTGTTTTACATCTGTTATATTACTGAACTCTATATAACGTTCCTGGGGTACTCATTGTTATTCATATTTTTATCCTTTTAACTTTATATTTTGATCTTTTATCCTGATTCTAAAGATGCTAAAGAGAGTAAGTTAGTTGTTCAAGTTCACATGTCTACTAAGTGGTAGAGGGAATTTGAGCACAGCTCTGTCTGACTTTATATCACAGGCTCTTTTTTTTTTTTTTTTTTTTTTTGGTAGATCACATTATCTTCAGAGGCAGAAGTGATGGCAGTATAGCACAATCAAACTAAGCTGGCCAAGAATTTATCCTTTACCCAAATCTGACTCTTTCTACTCCTTAGAGACCATCTGATATTTGTGTTTTGGCTGGGCTAAGATATTAAAGATTCATTAATATCCAAAGAATATTGGGATCAGAAAGAAGTTCAGAACCCATGTGGTCCAACTCCCCTATTTTACAAATTGATTCTTTATTCAACTCATGTTTACTGAGAACCTGTTATATGCTGTACAGTGCTGAGGATACAAATCCTCATGCCTTTCAGGAGATTTTGGTATAGTAGTAGCAAATGACAATAACAGAGATGCCTTAGAGCCCTGGCAATGTGAGGGTTGGGTGGCAGGGGGCTTAATGGAACACAATGAATAGGCATTCCATGCAGATTTTGGAAATTTAGAAAATGTCTTTGTTAAGTACTGGGAAAGATACAAAAGAAATAGAAGATAGCAACTCAAAAGGATTCGAGTTAAGGCCCTAGGGATAAATGGACTTGCATTAAATATCTAAGAACTAGACTGTTTGAATCTAACCTTTCCCTCTTCCTAGTTCCTTGATGGAGGCAAAAGGATGTTGTCATTAGACCCGTGCAGCCAGAACTCCTGGCCAGTGCTGTAAGAATCCATGTAGCTAGCACGAAGGACCAGATGAGAAGGAAAAACATGCAAGAAATTTTTGGTGGACGCTACTGTGGTTTGTGTAGTTTGTGTAGCCTATATGTGTCGTTGGAATTCAAGGAAATAAATAGACAAATGGGCAAGGACATGTAGTTGGCTCTTTAGGACTACTCAATACATTTATCACCCATTTAATTTCTTCTGACAACAGAACCCACCTTCTTGACACAGGGTTGGGCACTTGACCCAAGCGTGGGTAGTCACCATGTTACCAGGGCCCGGGGTTCTTGCAATCTCCCAGGAGAGAAATCGAGAGATCACCAAACATAGCAGCAAAGATGATTTGAAGTTTATTCCAGCTTGTGCACAAGGTAGCCAGCACCAAGAAATGACAAAGGAGTAGGCTGCTCCCTGAGGGCACTGTGGGTTAGTTTTATGGGGTCTTTGTATAGAGAAAGGTTACATCAGGGCATGTATAAGAGGAGTTTTCCTAGTGCCTGTGCAGTGGCTCAACATGCTTCTTCATATGTTGTATATAGCATTAATATTTTAAATCTCCACCCCTGGGCATTAATTTTAGCATTCAAATGAAGAAGTGGTAACTTTAAGTTGGAGTTCAAGTCTAGCTGCGCATGCAGGGCTCTGAGGAACCCTAGCCCCCTGAAATAGGAACTTGCAGTAAATGGCTTCTTGAATCTCTTGTAACTGATTGGATGAGAGTTACAGAACATAGAGCTTGTGGAAGGGCATTTATCCTTTCCCTCCAGATCATCTTAAGATAGTAAATAAACTAGCCTGCCTGTCTCAACAGTACTTCATTTTCCTAGACACAACTGTTGTCCCATGCAAAACCAACTACAGTGCTTCTCTGGGATTCACAAACAGAAATTGGAAAAGAGACATTTTCTTATCAGTGAGGTTGCTAAACTGGAAAGAAGAGAATCTGGGGTGCCAATAGCCACTTTCTTTGCCTTACCGAGAGCCTGACTGCTGCATGAATCCAAGCAGAGACCAGCAGAAATGAGAGATGAAGCCCTGTGACTTCGTCATCCAGTCCACAAGATAGGTTCCTGTAGTTCTTCTTTCAGTTTTGTGAGCAACTAAGATGTCCCCGACAGCTGGGTGAGCAAAGACATCCCATTTTTCCTAGTTGGTTGGTTGGTTGGTTGGTTGGTTGGTTTTGAACTGGTTTGAGATGGGTAACTGGTCATTACAAAACAGTCCTGACAAACAGGAAAATCACTCATAGAAAAAAAATCACAAAAGAAGAAATCTAAATAGTCTCTCTCTGTATATGAAAAGTTCTTCCTTGGCCGGGTGCAGTGGCTCATGCCTGTAATCCCAGCACTTTGGGAAGATGAGGGGGGTGGATCACGAGGTCAGGAGATCGAGACCATCCTGGCTAACATGGTGAAACCCCGTCTCTACTAAAAATACAAAAAATTAGCCGGGCACAGTGGCGGGTGCCTGTAGTCCCAGCTACTTGGGAGGCTGAGGCAGGAGAATGGTGTGAACCCGGGAAGCAGAGCTTGCAGTGAGCCGAGATCCTGCCACTGCACTCCAGCCTGGGCAACAGAGTGAGACTCCATCTCAAAAAAAAAAAAGTTTTTCCATTCTACTAATTAAAGGAATGGAAGTAAAACAGTAATATATTAGCTCCCTATCAGACTGAAAAAGCAAAAGGTATAATGATGCCCAGGGCTGGTTAGGGTACAGGAAAGGAATTTTCATATACTTTTGGTAGGAGTGTACCTTGAAAAGTAATCTGACCATAGGTATCGAAATGTGAAATGTGCATCCTCCTTAATGTAACAATTCCTACGCTAGCAAGTGATTCTAAGGAAATATTGCATAAGCCTATAAAGGTGTATGTACAAGAATGTTTATCACAGACTTGTTTCTAATAAGAAAAAAATGGAATAAACCTAAATGTCCTTATTTAGGAAACTATTTTTTTTTAATAATAGTATGGTGATAGAGTGGAATTTTCATCAGTTGTTGTTATAATGATTATGGCAGATCCTATGTGGTGATACAGGAAAATGTCTGTAATATACTGTCATGTGATCAAGATAGAATATAGAATAGCAAGTATAGTAGGATGTATTATTTTGTTTAAGATATATGTGTTTACACCTATGCATGAACTAACCCAGAAGTCTGATTATTTCATGGGGACCCAGAATAATGGAAGCAATTTTACTTCTCAAGTTGCTTAAATATTTCACAATATTTTTCCGTTATTCTAAATTCATTTTCTTTTGAGAGGTATTATGGATGGAATGCTTGTGTCCCCCCAAAATCCATGTTGAAACCCTGCCCCCTAATGTGCTGTCATTAAGTGACGCTTGGGGGAAGTAATTAGGATGAGATGAGAGCCCTCATGAATGGGATTGATGTCCTATAAGAGTCCCACAAGAGCCTGCTTCATCTCTAAAACATGTGAGGACAAAATGAGAAGGTGCTGCCTATGAACCAGAAAGCAAGTCCTCACCAAACACAGAATCTTTCATAATCTTGATCTTGGACTTCCCAGCCTCCAGAATTGTGAAAAACAAATTTTTATTATTTATGAGTCACTCAGCCTATGAAATTTTATTATAGCAGCCTGTGCTGATTAATTCAGGGGGGGAAGGATATACGGGAAGCATCAGATCCATACCCCTGGGAATCATCACATTATGGAGGCAGTAGGCCAGTTAGACTTTGGGTAAGCCTTCCTGGAATGAAGAATAGATACCAATTGATGGGCATGATATGGAAGGAACATGTAAAATTTTCATATAGTCCAAAAAATTGGAGCTAACGTAGAAATGGCTTAAATCGCCATGCCTTTTCCTCCTTCTGTGCCAAGCCCACTATCATTAGAAGTAGACCTGTATTCCCAGATTCTACTACAGCTCTTGACATTTTGATTAATTCATTTTATTGACAGGAGTCCGTTCTTGGGATTTCTAGAAAGCTGGTGATGTTTACTGGGCTACCAGAGAAGTTTCAGGTTGCCATACTTTTCAGGTGGAACCATTTTTGCTGTACTTTTTAGGTTGAACCATTTGAAATGGCTACCACAAACCACTTTGGCCAACAGAAACAAAAACTATATATGGTTCATTATAACACACACTGATATATAAATTTATATTCCATATGATGTACGAGATGATATCTTCAGCAGCCCATTAGTTAAGAAGTGGCATGTATTTAACGTGACCAGGTATTTGGCTCCCCAAGTTTGAGTGATGTAAAAATGGGACTGTGTACTTTTGCTACCATTAGTTTGAAACTTTTAGTAGAAACTCCGTTGTTCTAGCTATAGGTCTCTCCTCCACTTTATTGCATCTATATTGCAGTGCTCATCCCTCACACTCACCACAAGAAGCTCTTACCATAGGCTTGTTGTTTTTACTTCCAAGAACTATTAAACACAAGGCATAACATAAAATCAAACTGTGACGGCTCTCTGAAGCTGAAGCATGCTCTGTCAAAGATGAGAGAGCAAAGCTAAATCAAACAATGACTTGGACCTTTTAGGTGGCCTAAGTTATAAATTGCAAGGCAGCAAAGATAATTGAGAATAATGTAGGAAAAGCTAGAATCAACATAAGTCATTTAAAAAGGATAACAAGATATATCAACTGGACTGATTTTGAGGCAGGTTTGAAGTCGGGTATGTTTGTAAGGCACCAAAATAGGTGATTAGATACAATATTCAGCATAATGTGCAGGAAAAGCAATCAGATGAAGCAAATCAGTTTCCTGGACCCTAATGCAGGGAATGTGGAGGTTTTCATTAAATATCAAATTAAATTTAGATTTATGGCTGCTGTTGATCCACTAGATTTAAACTGACATTATCACACCATTATTTTTTAATTCCTTGCTGTAGATGGTTTATTAAACAAACAAAAAATAGACTGGAAGCAAAAGTCAGCACCAATTTCTAAATAATTTTTGCATTTTCTCATAATTATTTCAATCTGTGACCATTTATTCCCTGCGTTGATATCACACAGACTGCACTGCTAGTATAGAATATTATGTTACGGTGTAGATGAGACATGGGGGAAAGACATTTTTTAACATTGACCTTTTTTTAAAAATAAATGACCCAAATTATTAATATTTAAAAAATATATTTCCATGACCGATGATACTAGAAGCAATAGAATTTGTCCAGAGAAAGTAGCACTGGGGTGTTGATTTTCTAGGAGGTGGTTTTTAGGAAAGGTAAGACGCATTGAGGCAGTAATGCAGGAGCCAGAATGATAGATGTGAGAGTTTTCTGAGAGAAATTGTCATTCCCAAATATGGGGATGAATAGAACTCAGTTGCTTTGTTCCAGGAGATAAGTCTGAGTCCTGAGTGGAACAAAGCAGTCTCCTCCATTCTTCTGCTTTGCTGAGGAGACCCAGAACAGACACAACCAGTAGCAGAGTGCAAATGAAGCCAGTATAAGGCAGAACCACATAGAGGGAAGAAGCTGGGATTTTACCCCCAACAGAAGAAAAGACAGCAGCTAAAAGGAACCTGAAATGTGACTAGGTCATGATGTGCAGCTTTCTGAAGAAACTGGAGAAAAAAAAGTGGCACGTCTACCCAGGAATAAGCTGCCTTCACTGGCCCCACTGCTGTGTGAGTTTCCTTTCCAGAGCTATCTACCAGGACTCCATCCTCAGCTCATAACTGGCAGGAATTTCCAAGCATTGCATTCTCACCTCTGAAGGGGGCAGGCCTACCAGGACACCTTGGAGTATTCCTACATCCTCCATTCCCAGGTGCAGATATAAAATGGGACAGGGCTCCAGTGATGCTGCTCTTATTGACTTGCAGATTGATTGATTGATTTCTTTTTTTTTTTATTTTTTTTTTTTTTTATCAGAGTCTCACTCTGTCACCCAGCCTGGAGTGCAGTGGTGCAATCTCAGGTCACTGCACCCTCCACCTCCCCGGTTCCAGCAATTCTCCTGCCTCAGCCTCCCAAGTAGCCTGGATTACGGGTGTGCACAACCACAACCACACCCGGCTAATTTTTGTATTTTTAGTAGAGACGGGGTTTCACCATGTTGACCAGGCTGGTCTCAAACTCCTGACCTCAGGTGATCTGTCCACTTTGGCTTCCCAAAATGCTGGGATTATAGGCATGAGCCACCATGACTAGCCAGACTTTTGCAGATTTCTTGGGCAACCTGGTCCTACCAGGCTTACCTGCCTGGTGCTTCCACAGCTGAACCATCATGGCTTCATGTCTTGGTTCCCTGACCTGTAGTATCTACAAATCCCTTTTGGTTATTAAGACTTGTAGTCATTACCGTCTCAAGGCTATTTTTTTCTTTTGCCACCTATTGCTCATCAGGGAAATAATTCAATCCTCCTCTGTTCCAAGGGGTAGGAAAAGAGCACCTTCTACCCTGTAACATTGGAATAAGAAGAGTTTGGGGGGCAGAGGGGTGGAGATTGGTTTTTTCCTTGACCACCTGCTAATATTATTAGCATTTAGTAGAAAAGGAGCTTCCAGTCCCTTTCCTCACCCCGTAGCCCCAGCTCAGAAGACCCTAGTATGCCCCAGTGAGCCCAAAATCCCATATTCACAATGGCAGTGTTTGTTTCCCACAGTGCACATGAAATACAAAATGATAAGTTGACTGTTGATGGTACCCAAGGGAGTTTTCAATGGCATAAATACATGCATGGGACCATTTGAGTAACAGAACTATCCTCTTATATCAAACTCATGAATTTATGGGTTGTTTAGGACGAAGCTAAGGTAAAAGAAGTGAGTATATTTAAAGAACAATAATACAAGAGGTACAGAGATAGAGAGAAAATATTGAAGGGCTGTGCAACTGCCTGGAGATTAAGATAACTCTGCTGGAAGATTTTGTGAACAAAGGTGAAACTACTGCAGCAGTTGACCTGGATGGTTTTATCAGGAGCCTTGTGCCGGACTAGGTCCTCAATTTCATACACTGCCCTAGAGACTGACATAATGCCAGGCTGAGCAATCCACAAGCCAGTGTCAGAATGCAAAACATAGATGAGCTCAGGTTGTGCCTGCCAACTTAGAACCCAGACCCCAGCCTTATCCCACCTGATTGGGTAGCTTCTCCTTTGGACCCCAAACATGAAGGTGTTGATGACTCTCCCAACCAGTGCCATGGCACTGCTGACCTATCCTTCTAGGGATGGCTCCACAGATTGCATCTGGAGAACCTGAGGGGCAGAAGAAGGAGTTCAAAGGTGAGTTCCACCACCCATCCCCAAGGGGAAATCAGTGTAGTCTGGGGATACCAAACTCCATAGAGTCAAAGTGGTGAGAATTATCTCTATTGGTCTCTATAATAATAAGGATCACAGTTACAGTGCCCCTCTGAGTGAGGATCTGTAGAGTAACATGTGAAAATATATTCGTGGATAAACATTGACATGGATACTCAGAAATGTGACTTGCTTTCTTTCTGGTTGTGGTCTCTGTTACAACTGCTTGAGCTTTTTTGACTAATAAATGAATAGATACTGAATAATAACAGCAAATACCTATACAGTTAGCATATATCAGTCTCCTTGAGCTGCTGTAACAAATTACCACAAACTTGGCAGCTTATAATACTAGAAACACATTCCGTCACAGTTCTGGATGCCAGAAGTCCCACATCAACACATCAGCGGGGCCACACTCCCTCTGGAGGCTCTGTGGAAGAGGCCATTGTTTGCCTCTTCCAGCCTCTGGATGGCTTTTGGCATTTCTAGGCATTCCTTGGCTTGTGGCTACATCTCTCCAAACTCTGCATCCATCTTCCCATCACTTTCCCTTCTGTGTGTCTATCTTGAAGTCTTCTGTCTGTCTACACATCCTCTGTCTGTCACTTGTAAGGACACATGAGTAGATTTAGGGCCCACCCTGACAATGCAAAGTTAACTCCCTGCCTCGAAATCCTTAATCACATCTACAGAGACCCATTTTCCAAATAAGATAGCATTCATAGATTTCAGGGAGGATTAGTCAGGGTTCTCCAAAGAAACAGAACCAACAGGATGTGAAGAGATAGTATTGATTTTAAGGATTGGCTCACACAAGAGTGAAGGCTTATAGCAAAATCTGAAGGGGTAGGCCAGGAAACTGGAGCCAGATGCCTGGGACGAGGTGCAGTTTGAGTCCAAAGGCAGTCTGCTAGTGATATAGGAGCTAAAAAGAAATTATTTAGGTAGTTAGTGAGGTTAAGAGAGTCCTCAGTAAGTCCTCCCTTTTAACAAAAAGCAGCCCCCAAATCATTTCTCTAGTAACGAAAAGCCTGAAAACTCAAGCTGCAGACATAGAAAAGCAAACTAGAAGCTTGCACAGGTGAATGCCAGCAGCTGTGCCAATAGGAAAAGGCTATCTGTAGGCCAGGCATGTTCAACACGGCAGGTCCATCTTCCCTTTTCTTTGTCAACAACATGTATAGTTAGGAACAGACAACATGGCGCAAGCCAGGTAGAGAACCCATCTCCATAATAAAAGAGTAGAGTGGGATGGCCAGCTTCCTCATACGCTATGCAAACGTCACACCTGGTCTGACCAATCTCTTGGGCCCTATGTAAATCAGACGCTACCTCCTCAGGCTCATCTATAAAAGCCCGTGCATTTCACTAGAAAACCAGAAGAACCACTCGGGCGCCCCTCTCTCTGCAGGAGAGAAAGCTATTCTCTTTTCTTTTACTTTCACCTATTAAGCCTCCACTCTGAAACTCACTTCTTGAGTGTCTGTGTCCTTAATTTCCCTGGTGTGAGACAATGAACCTCGGATACTTACCCCAGACAACAATGCTGCTTCACTGGCAGCATTCGTTCTTATTCAAGAAGCCAGTCTTTGATCTATTAAGGCCTTCAGCTGATTGGCTGAGGTCCACCTACATTAAGGAAACAATTTAAGAGTTAATCTCACCCCAAAAACACCTTTACAGAAACATCCAGACTAATGTTTGACCAAATATCTGGGCGCCATGGGCCAGCCAAATTGACACACAACATTGACCATCATACAGGTACTAGATGTGGATGTATTTTTGGGAGCCATTATCAGCCTGCCACAGTCAGTTAATAAATTATAGGCAATGTTCTAAGCTTTTACATATATTGACTGGTTTAATATGTACAATGACTTTGAGAGTAGAATTGCTGTTGTTATCATCATCCCCATTTTACAAATGAGGAAGCTGAAACAGAGAAGATAAGGAATCGGACTTAAGTCACACTGCTTGTAAATGATCGAGCCAGGATTGGACCAAGCAGTCTAGCTTAATCCAATTAAGTTTGGAAAAAAGGGTCACATTTCTGGTAAACCTCCATCTTTATTGTCTCATGTACAATTACATTCAGTATTTGCTATAGCTGTCTGGATAGATTTTACTTGCTAATTCATTATGTGAGAGTGATCACTACTCTAAGGGTTGGGTAGTTTCTGTAGTCATTTCTTCTTTCTCTTCCTCCTACTGCAGTGATTACCTTACACCCTATTTTGACTTTGTGCAGGTACCTCAGATAATAGCCTCAGTCATCTGACATTTAATAAACATTCACTCAGTGCCTGTCTCATGCTAGACCCAGCTCCAGGCATTTTGGGTGCAGGGAAGAACTCCAAGCTCTATTTCAGTGTTTTCAGCTTCCTCCAAATCCGCATGTTCTATCATTATCTTCCCTTGAGCAGATGCTGAAAATTGGCCCAGAGCTGCTAAGAGGAAGCCTTTCCTCTGACTCAGTTCCAGGGGTTACCTGCAGGCATAGGTGAGACTTTGAATATATATATATATCAATCTTGGGGGAAGATAGCAAGGTTGTTAAAGCAGATATAATCATCCAGGCTTTTCCTTATCTCAAAACCTAGCTATAGCCAAGATATCCAGCACATCACAAGGATAAGCCAGATGTAAATAAAGACCTGGGGAGGGCTTAAGTAGCTTTATATCACTTCCTTCCAGGTTCTCAGCAGAGCAAAAAGAATCTCCAGCTACTTATACAGAAATGTTATAAAATCAAAGCATTTTCATGTCTGTTTCCCTTTTCCTAACCACTTCACATCGCTGTTTCAGAAGATCCAGATTTTAATGGCTAAGTAGTTTTGTGTTGTCTATTATGATTAAAGTTTAACAACAATCCTTTTTTGTTTCAGTAGGACTTCGGTTTCCTAAGTGCATTCACATGTGTGGTCTGGTTCAGCCTCCCAACAACCTTGCTGGATAGGCCAGGAATGTTGCCTTCTTTTTTTTTTCTTTCTTTCTTTCTTTTTTTTTTTTTTTTTATTTTTTTTTTTTTTTTTTGAGACAGAGTCCTACTCTGTTGCCAGGCTGGAGTGCAGTGTACTGAAACCTCCACCTCCCAGGTTCAAGTCATTCTTCTGCCTCAGCCTCCCAATTAGCTGGGACTACACGCCCGCGCCACCACACCAGGCTAATTTTTGTATTTTTAATAGAGACTGGGTTTCACCATGTTGACCAGGATGGTCTCGATTTCTTGACTTCATGAACCACCTGCCTCGGCCTCCCAAAGTGCTAGGATTACAGGCGTGAGCCACCGTGCCCAGCCGTTGCCTTCTTTTATAGATGAAAAATCTCAAACTCTGAGGAGGGAAGTCCCCAAAGCACACATGGGGTAAGTTGGGCTTTCTCCCTTTAGTCTTTAAATGTCCCTGCATGAAATGAGCACAGTATTTAACACCAGAAAATAGGAGGGAGCCACCTTCTACCTTCTTCTGAACAGTAACAGCAGTCATCTCTATTATAGAAATGTAAACATTCCTGTGGTCCTTTAGAATATCTCCACAGTCTAAATGATTTTCAAGCTGAGTAAGTTTTAAGTTCCTTAAATAAAGTTATTGAAAATGACCTAATAAGTTGCATGCAAAAATTTAAGTACTCTACCCATTACAACCTATTATGCTATAACAAGGGAAACATATATTAGGAATATTTCTTTATTGCACTTATTTTACATAGTGCAGACCTGATGACAGAAACTAAGCTCCTTGGATTAAACTGCTTCAACCTGACCTGATTTATTGGTCCATTTTTAAGTTATAGCTAGCTGCACATGAGTATGAAACGTACCTTTTTGGCCTGAGAAAGTGTGAATGCATGTTCTAAATGCAGTGTTTCAAAGTAGTGTTTTACTATTATTTATGCTAAAAGTTTTCTAAGTCAAGTTTTATCAGGGTTTCTGGAGCATAGTTCATGATATATGTGAGTATATCCATCTATACCCCCACATGTAGATACTGTTGATAGCTGTTGTGATACCTCGGTTGTTGCCTTCTTAGTTTAAAAGAATTTAAGCAAGAGACACACAGTGAAGGAGATGCAGCATAGAGCAGTTTATTGCAAAGGAGAAAGAATGCTCTGAAAGTTAGGTGCAGAATAGATATTACACCCTGAGAGAGGATTTGGGACAGGCTGCTCCTATGGATGAGACAGCAAAGACAGGCACTAGGGAGACCCCCTTTGTGGGAGTCTTACATGATAATTCATAAGTGGTTGGGAAGAGGTGTTACTGGTAAGCATGTTCTGGGTGATCCTCTGAGTGTACATGCGCAGTAGCTATACATACTTGTTCACATGTCACATGTCTCATTATCATCTTAAACCTCCACCCTGGGTGTGTTTTTTACTATTATAATGAGCAAAGCGTCAGTGTGAGGACTGGACAAATCAAAATGTGCGTGCTCTCTACAGGGGAAGTTTCCTACTGAAGATAGCCTTGCTTGACCGAACTTGAGTACAGTGCAAATGCTGAAGCTTATTGTGCTGACTGTAGGGTTGCCACATCCCAGGAATATGGTCATCACTTTTTTGACTTCCTATCCTGCTTCAATACCTACATACATATGCTATACGCAGTTAAAAGAATGTCTATGGTGCCCAGCTGCTTTATGTGTATCAATCTTAAGCTGTGTGACCTTAGACAAGTTACTTAATCTTTCTAAGAATTAGAGATAAGATGAATAATCGCATCTATCTCATGAAGTTATTTTGAAGAATAAATTAAATAACCACTGGAAAATGATAGATATAATAGCCTGCCCACAGTGAGCACTTACTACATATTATCTATTGTTATTCACAGGACAATCTCATTTATGCAAAGTGCCTTAGCAATATAAAGGAGAATATAAAAGAGAGTCAGGGGAAAAAATGGTCTCTGTATTACTTTCCTGCTTCTGCTATAACAAATTACCACACATATGATGGCTTAAAACAACATGAATTTACTATCCTACTGTTCTATAGATCAGAAATCAGTTTCAATAGGCTAATATCAAGGTGTCGGCAGGCTTGCATTCTTTATGGAAGCTCTATGGGAAAATCCATTTCCTTGCCTTTTCAAGCTTCTAGAGTGACCCCTTCTTTGAGCTTCAAAGCCAGCAATAAATGGATGATCAAGTTTTCTACGGTATCACCTTGATATTCCTCTTCTATCCCTCTGCCTTTCTCTTATAACAGCAGTCCCCAACCTTTTGGGAACGAGAGACCAGTTTCATGGAAAACAATTTTTCCATGGAGTGGGATTGAGGCAATGATTTCAGGATGATTGAAGCACATTACATTTATTGTGCACTTTATTTCTATTATTATTACATTGTAATATATAATGAAATAATTATATAACTCACTATAATGTAGAATCAGTGGGAGCCCTGAGCTTGTTTTCCTGCAACTAGATGATCCCATCTGGGGATGATGGGAGACAGTGACAGATCAGGCATTAGATTCTTACGAGGAGCACGCAACCTAGATCCCTTACTTGGCACAGTTTATAGTAGAGTTTACACTCCCATGAGAATCTAATGCCACTGCTGATCTGACAGGAGACGGAGCTCAGATGGTAATGTGAGCAATGAGGAGTGGCCGTAAATACAGATGAAGCTTCACTAGCTCGTGTGCCACTCACCTCCTGCTGTGCGGCCCAGTTCCTAACAGGCCACAGACCAGTACCTCTCTGTGACCCAGGGGTTGGAGACCCCTGTCTTATAAGGATTCTTGTAATTATGTTGGTGTTACCCAGATAATTAGGACAAACCTTAACATTCTTAACTTAATCATATTTACAAAACCCACATATTCACAGATCATGAGGATTCACAGGTCATTCCTTTTGTCATGCAAGTGCACATATTCACAGGTTCTGGGGATTAGAATGTGGACATCTTTGTGGGAGAGAAATTATTCAGACTACCACAGTTTATGCCAAATATATGCCATAATAACCACATATTAAGGTTCATGGAGTCTGCTCATTAGAGAGTTCTAACTCAGAGCTTTTTGTCTTATTTTGAGGCTATTCTCATAAACTTGATACTTTATTTCTTTGTAGCCTAGTACCAATTGGAAATAGTCAATTATTTGGTGTTTCAGGATAACATAAATTTAAAAAATAAGAAGAAGAAATAGTCAATTGTGTGTGCCTGGGAAAGGCTGGGAAATTAGGAAATTAGGATAGGCTGGGAAATTCTGCCCACGTCCCATTGTCCCTTCCTTGGTCACATGCCTGCCCACTCCCCAACTCAAGGAAGAATAGAAAATATCAGCTGATGCTCAAGAAAAAAAAAAAATAGTAAACTCCCCCAAACCAGTATCTGTCAATCTGTCACATTTTCTGCCTGTCATAATAATCCAGTTGGAAAGGAAAGCAGAGGAGAGGCTAAGAGGGTAGAAGTGACTGAAAGGGAATACAGAAGCAACTAAGAAAAGCTTTCACATTATAGTTTGCTAAAAGCCCATGAGGAAGAAAGCAAGGGTCTTTAGATGACCTTCGATGCATCTGGCATCAATGACTTAGTCTGGTTTGGTTTGCAGAGCCTTGGACACTGGGCATACTGTTTCCTAAAAGAGCTCAGAACTACTGTACAATATCCCAGGCTAGATTAGGAGACCAGTGAATAGACTCATGTTCAATGCAAATAGAAGTATTCTTCTACTGAAAATAATGTAATATCCAGAAGATATCAAATTTATCTTTTCAAACAAGTAAAAGGAATATCCAGCAATACTTTTCAAATAAAGGAAAATATTTTCCCTTTTTGCTTTCTATAGCTAATTAAAAGCAGAAAGACACTAGAGGACTGAAAATTGGCCCGAAAGCACAGGCTAAGTCCAGTGATTGAAATGATCGAGATGAGTTTTCTAGTATATTTCTTTCCTTATCACAAAACCTCCCTATTACTTCTAGAAGCAATAACTTTTTTTCCATTCTTTTGTAATTTGTTTTAGATAGCATTTTGAGTATCAGGTCAACTTTTCTCTGGGTTTGAGGAATTGGGAAACAAAGTTTGAATGCAAAGTTGCCTCCAACTTACTTGGAGTGTTTTGGTAGAGTAAAACAGTTGGAGAAGAAGGGAACAAACTGGGCACTCCTAAGGAAAATAAAAACATCAGGCAAGGTTATGAATTTTAAGCCTTGTGTAACCTTTGCAGCATGTCAGAACTTAGAGATCATCATCATCATCTTCCGCACTTTCAAAATGACCATGACAATATATACTAGCCCACAAGTCCAGTGCTAGGAGAAATGAAGGTACTTGGCTGAAGTAGGTTTAAAAAATATTGTTCACATAAGAGGCATCTGATATCCTAACTTCTGTGTTTTAAAACTTTTTTATTTGGCTTTCATGGGACTTTGAGATTAGAAGAGCCTGCACCTGTCAAAACCCAAGAATAAATCAGTACTGAATGAAACACTTGATCATACAAATAAAAACATTTTCCAGCCCTAATTAGAGTAAGTTGATTAGATGAGATTAATATTTGTAAAACTACAGGTGAGCCACTTCTTGGTTCAAAAAATTGCTTTTCTGCAAAATGGATTGTGAAGTACAAATGATATATTAGATAAGGAAGTATAAAGTAACCTAAAATACTACACAAATGCACACCGTAAATGTTTTCAATGAATTTGTTCATACACGAAAGAGGTATCCTTACTATTGTCTGAAGGTGGGCAGGCCTATGCAAACCTATCCTCAAAGTCCAAGGAAGCTGGGAGGCCAAAGAAAGAGACTGACAAATCCAGTTTCTCAGAAAGAATCATTGAATAGGGACTTACAAACAGAAGCCATGTCTGGGTCTTATGCAGTAGCAAGACAAGATGGTAGATCCCCATACCATTAGCCCCAGACTTGGGGCTTATATGCCATAGGGAAAGGCCATATGTGCTTCAGAAGGGATGCATAGAACAATTGCTTAAGGGTAGGATTTATGATATGTACACTCTCTTATACAAGGAACAACAGATAAACTAGAAATCTTGAAGATTTCCAGAACTGGAGTTAATCAGAAATCAACATGGCAGATTAGCATTCAAGATGAAGTTGCTATAGCCTCCACACTCCACCTCCATAATCTAGCTCTGACAACTTCACATGCCCTCCTCTTCCATGATGGTCCCTGAGGCTTTAGGGAGGATGATTTACATCGTATAGCTTTAGCAGCAGTGAGTTGGCATTGGAAAACAGATTGGGCCCAGTGGGATTCCAAATAAGGAAGGTTCACAAGCTCTGTGGAATCATTTCTTGGTCTTCAGAGTACTATGGCTTTGGTTTTCTCAGGAGAAGTAAAACAGTGAGAGATACATAACATTAATAGTTTGAATAGTAGAAATATAATGCACACAAGGATTACAATCAAAAGAGAATTGGTATGCCTGAATGAGAGCAACAAAAAAGAACCTGGTACATTAGGGACCCAACTAAAAGCATCATCAAGAAAATTAAAACCGGGTAGTTCTTTAGAGACTTCTTATAGCCAGGAAATTATCCAGGATTTAAAAACTCAAAAACAATGGCTAGGGCTAGAATCTAATAATTAATGGGTCTACTATAGTTTTCTTCTAAAACATATTTTTTTCTCTTTAGTTTCCCCATTTCTCCTAAGGATAAATTGTAGTAGGACTAATTTATTTGGAAAACAAATTTTAGTCTCATTTCACTTGGCCTGGTTATTTGCATAAAGTGCACAAGAATAGTGATTAGCCATATAGGCTTCCTTTAAGTTGACTTTGCTGGAACTTTCATAAGGAATTGCAGATTAAACTTTTTAAAAGCCTTAAGACTAGGAAGCCAAGCTAAAGATTCACCATTAGACTGTGCTTGCAATACCTGCATGAACTGGGTGAGTTCCCCTCTTCTTGAGTTCCCCAAATATCTTGATGTTCTTGGGCCTATCAAAAAATGGCATTCGTTACTTACCACAGTTCAGGAACCTTGCAAGGGAAACATATAGACAAGGTACTAGGCCAGTCTTTCCAAAAGGCTTTTTATTGGCTCTGTAGCATCAACATTAATTCCTCAAAGCAGTCTGGTCCTATATGAAAATATGGCATTCCAGTCAAAGCCTTGGTAAAATGACCAGTGTCTCCAATTGTGTCCTGTTACAAAAAAAAACCTGATTCTTATTAAACTTATATAAATAATTATATTGCCATAAAATAAGAATACTTATAAATAGTTTCCAAGTTCTGGAGAAATCAGGTAGAGAGAAAAGCAAATTTTGCTCACAAAAGTATGCTTTACCCAATCTATAAGCTATTAATTGCTCAAAAGAAAAAGGTTTTCTTGACTCTTCTTCAATCAGAGTAGCAGCCTTGCAAACAAGATGTTGTCTGTTCACATTGGAACTGCCATCAGCAAACAAAGCAGCTCTTTGTCAGTCAGGTGAGAGCTATTTATTGGGCACTGTAGAATCCAGCGTCTCCATAGAATCCAACATCTCCTCACATAGTCTAGAGTCAGTCATAGGGAAAAGGAGGCTGTCTGCTCATATTTCGTTCTTGCGCTGCCCACGTAGCATGATCCTACATAAACTATTTATATTTTATTATGGAATTCTTTGGGGTACTTGTATTAGTGAGGGTTCTCTTAGAGGGAGAGAACAAATAAGAAAATATATATATATATATCTGAGTCCCAAAACTAAAGAACTTCGAGTTTCATGTTCGAGGGCAGGAAGCATCCAGCATGGGAGAAAGATGTAGGCTGGGAGGCTAGGCCATCTTTCCTTTTCATGTTTTTCTGCCTGCTTTATATTTGCTGGCAGCTGATAAGATGGTGCCCACCCAGTTAAGGGTGGGTCTGCCTTTCCCAGCCCACTGACTCCAATGTTAATCTCCTTTGGCAGCACCCTCACAGACACACCCAGATTAATACTTTGTATCCTTCAATCTAGTCAAGTTGACACTCAGTATTAACTATCACAGCACTGCTATCACCATCAGAGTATTTCTCTGACATCACTCTAGACAGCATGGGTATTTCAGGTGCCAAGCTCATGTTATGTCCTCTAGTCATAGGGGTGGCTTCAGTTAATGTCCCATAGCGAGGTAGTAAATGCCCCTCAACTGGAAATTCTCTAGTCCAAAGTCCCATTAGTTGTCATGAGGAGGTGGCTCACAGGCCTTTGCCATAAACCCCAGTGAATGATCCATGAAGGTCTATCAAGTAGAGAACTTGTCCCTACCAGCACTCCAGCATCTATTCTACACTCTGAGGACTCAGGCAGTCTTACTGGTTCCCATTTAGCGTGTTCAAGTAACATTTCTCAAATGGCACGTTTACATGCCTTCAGTTCTGCAATACTAGGTAAGGGAAACATTTCCCAGTCAGACACAATGCCTATTCCCATAAAACATTTAGGTGAAAAAGACACAACTAGTTTACATAAAGCTTAAACATTTTAACTTTTATAATCCTATCAGTCTTTGCATTCTTATGTGCTAGTCCCAGAAATTTTTCTCTCTACCTCCAGACCATTTTATCCTCTATGGTGAAAAAGGCTGTGGGTTCCCAGCAGAAGGTTGAACCCAGGCCCCTTTTATCAATCTTTATCTTGATTGACCTGCCTCAGCATTGCCCTAGGCATTTGTGACTCAGCTTTCTCATTGTAACTCTGCCTTCTGAATTTTTTAATTTCTCTAATCTGGAGTAAATACAGAAAACTGATTTGGGGCTCTTTAACAATGGGGGACCAGCAGGGGCTCCCTTTGGCCCACTCAGCCTTCAATAGTACTGTATTAAGACCTTTGTTTTAACACCATCAGCTTCCATTTTATTCATTTCATGTCTTAATAACCATCTAAAGATTTCCACCCTGCTGAGACTAGTCCCATGACTCTCCCTTTCTTTTTGTGTCTTAGTTTCACCCCACCTGTGTTTTTAAATTTACCCACTTTTTTTTTTGAGCATGCTGATAGGAGCTTTTTATTCCTTTTCTTTTCTTTTCTTTTCTTTTCTTTCAGACAGGGCAAAACTATGCTGCCCAGGCTGGTCTTGAACTTCTGGACTCAAGTAATCCTCCCGCTTCAGCCTCCCAAAGTGCTGGGATTGCAGGCATGACCCACTGTGCCTGCCCTAATTTATCTTATTTTTAAATAACTGTTTAAAATGTTTTACCTTCCTAGGATGAGTTATTTGATTATCCCTCTGCCTTTCCCCATTTAAGATTCAGAGGGGAAAGCTGAGACAGCAAATTCAATAAGACTTCTTGAACTGTTGTTTGATTCTGTAAGCATTTATCATGACTTGGGTAATGGGCATATTCAGCAGGTGAATATCTCTGTTATCATAAAGCCAGTCCCCCATGGTGTGCATACAAAGCATATCAGCCACCTCTAACACTAGCTCTCACCTGTGACTGTCAGCCATTACACATACCAAGGTACTGTCAGCCATTACACATACCAAGGTCAAGTCCTCTCACAATACAAAGTAATCTTTGGTACTCCCAAAGCCAAAGAGATCAGTAACATCACACAAAAGGCAGCAGGGTTTAGACATGAGAGGAATCTGTCTGCTTGTAACACTTAGGGTTCCATGAGAAAAAAACAGAGTTTTCCCCAAAAAAGAGGAGTCTGGCACTGTTTCTGTTTTCCCCAAGTCATCCTAGGGTGTCAGAAATTCCTTTTAAGTCCCTCATGTGGCATTGATGTTACTGGGAAGGGGTCCTGATGCAGACTTCAAGAAAGGGTCTTGGATCTCACACAAGGAAGAATGCAGGGCAAGTCCATAAAGTGAAAGCAAGTTTATTAAGAAAGTAAAGAAATAAAGAATGGCTTCTTCATAGGCAGAGCAGCCCCAAGGGCTGCTGGTTGGCTATTTTTATGGTTATTTCTTGATTTTATGCTAAACAAGGGCTGGATTATTCATGAGTTTTCCAGGAAAGGGGTGGGCAATTCCTGGAACTGAGCATTAATCCCCTTTTTATATCATACAGGGTAACTTCCTGACATTGCCATGGCATTTATAAACTGTCATGGTGTTGGTGATAAGGCTTCTTGAACTGTTGTTTGATTCTGTAAGCATTTATCATGACTTGGATAATGGGCATATTTAGTGGGTGAATATCTCTGTTATCATAAAGCCATCATTTTAGCATCCTAATGCATTATAACTAATGTATAAAGACCTATGGGTACAACTAGAGGTCACTTTCATTGCCATCTTGGTTTTGGTGGGATTTGGCCACCTCGTTTACCACATGCTGTTTTATCAGCAAGGTCTTTGCGACCTATATCTTGCACTGACCTCCTAGCTCATCCTGTGATTTAGAATGCCTAACCTTATGGGAATGCAGCCTAGTGGGTCTCAGCCTTATTTCACCCAGCCCCCATTCATAATGGAGTCACTCTGGTATGAACGCCTCTGACATTGAGAGTGGCAAAAGAAAGGATAGACAAGGAAAAAGAGAAACAAAAAGAATTCAATTGACTGAGATGTTTTACAGAGAGAGCAGAGGCCTTAGAACAAAACATATCTATACATATATAGCCCAAATATTATTTTTAACTAAGTTGACTTTTGACTCTAAACTCTTTAACAAACATTTTTTCTAATTGTAATTCCTACTGAAGTCATTTTACTTTGCTTTTGCTGCTGGCTGGGCTCCGGTCAACAAATGGACAGCCTAGAGAAGCAGCCATCTTACTGTAGCAGCAGTTTACCGCCCCTCCTTACCACCCTGTGATAGACAGCTCTCCAGTAACCAATCACTCTAAACATGCTGGCATTTTCAGCATGTCTCTGTACTTGTGCACAGTCTTCTAAAAAGTGAGCCCTAGCACTTTGGGAGGCCAAGACGGGTGGATCACAAGGTCAGGAGATCAGACCATCCTGGCTAACATAGTAAAACCCCGTCTCTACTAAAAATACAAAAAATTAGCCAGGCGTGGTGGCAGGGGCCTGTAGTCCCAGCTACTCGGGAGGCTGAGGCAGGAGAATGGAGTGAACCTGGGAGGTGGAGCTTGCAGTGAGCTGAGATCACACCACTGCACTCCAGCCTGGGCAACAGAGTGAGACTCCATCTCAAAAAAAGAAAAGTGAGCCTCACCACTCCACATACAAAGGGCTGCCACCCTAGGATTTCCCCTGCAGACGCTTCACTCTGTTTGCCCACTTCTTAGCCTCTCAGCTCCTGGCTAACTTGCCACATGTTTTGTGGTGGACAAGTAACATGGTGTGAATTTAGATCCCCACCCAAATCTCATGTCAAATTATAAACCCCAGTGTTGGAAAAGGGGCCTGGTGGGAGGTGATTGGCTCATGGGGATGGACATCCCCTTGCTGTTCAAATTATGGACGGTGAATTCTTATAAGACCTCATTATTTAAAGGTGTCTGGCACCTTCCCCTTCACTCTCTTCCTCCTGCTCTGGCCATGTAAGACCTGTCAGCTTCCCCTTCGCCTTCCACTATGATTGTTTCCTGAGCCCTTGCCAGAAGTAGAAGCCTGTACAGCCTACACAACTGTGAGCCAGTTAAACCTCTTTTCTTTATAAATTACCCAGTTTCAGGTAGCTTGTGTGAGAGCAGACTAACACAGCACCTTCCCCTAAAAGTCTGAGGAAGCCGAGAGGCCAAATAAAGACGCTGACAAATCCAGTTTCTCAAAAACATTTGATGGTGACTTAGATACAGAAACCATATCTGTGTCTCAGGCTACAGTGAGACAAGATGGTGGATCCTCATGCCATTACCCCCCAGACCTAGGGCTTATACACCACAGGGAAAGGGCATATGTGTTTCAGAAGGGATGCATAGGACAATTGCTTAAGGGCAGGATTTACGTTTCCTCTTATACAAGCAACAATTGATAAATGAAATCTTAGAGGCCTTCCCAGAACTAGAGTTAATCAAAAATCAACATGGCAGATTAGCATCCAAGATGGAGCTGCTTTAGTTTCCACAGCTATAGATCAGGTATAGCATGGACTTTGGAATCAGCCCTGGATTCAAATCCACTACTCAATGGACATGAAAACTTGAGCAAGTTATATAACTTCCCTGAGCCTTGATTTCCTGTTCTTTTATTGGGAATAATACGAACCTCACAGAACTACCAGGGAGATTGAATAACAAGGGTCTGGCACAGCACCCAGCACATGGTAGTGCCTTCAGTAAATGTTCATTTCATTCACTCGTTGCCTCAACACAAGGGATGATGGCTATCATTGAGAAATGTGTGTGCCCTTGATGTAAGATGTTTGCATGCAACTACCAAAAATCTGAACCCATAAATAGAAGTCACCATGTGATCCAGTCTTTGCCTAGCTGAAGCAGGACACCACAATATACCTCCAAATAATCAAAAGTTTTAGTGACCCAGCAGGGATTTTGCCAACTTTTGTTGGAGATGATGAACCCTATTAAATAGATTGTTTACCTACCTGACAAGTCTTTGTAGCTGAACTTCACAAACTTCTTGGTCTAAGAAATGAAATTAGAAATGTCAAGGGAAGAAATGGCCTGTGAATTTTCTACATGGTGATAATTTGAAATAATGCATCATTTTATAAAAACACAGAGTTCACTTTTATGAAAAATTGCTAACTAGCCTAGAGACTCAGTCTCAAAGCCAGACCTTGTTTTTGAAAATTGGCACTTAAAAAAATATATATATTTTTTGACCAGACATAGTGGCTCATGCCTGTAATCCCAGCATTTTGGGAGGCCAAGGTGGGCAGATCACTTGAGGCCAGCAGTCCAAGATCAGCCTGGTCAACATGGCGAAATCCCATCTCTACTAAAAATACAAAAATTAGCTGGGTGTTGAAAGTGGCACACACCTGTAGTCCCAGCTACTCAGGAGGCTGACGCAGTAGAATCACTTGACCCCAGGAGGTGGAGGTTGCAGTAAGCCTAGATCATGCCGCTGCACTCCAGCCTGGGTGACACTGCAAGACTCCGTCTCAAAAACAAAAAAACAAAACACACACACACACACACACACACAAACAATTTTTGTTTTCAAAAGCATTGCTGTGCCAACTATGTTCCAAGCATGCAAACTACTTTACATAAGTTATCTCATGTCATCCATACTGGACAGCTTTATGAAAAGGTACAGCCACTGTCAGAGGGACTAGGCTGCAAAGCAGGACTGTTCTGTTCTAGAGGCCATGCCAGCAATGACTATGTAGCAGAAACTACTCAACACACAAGATGTTAACAAACACTCTTTTTGATCAAAAAACCATGAGATAATTCTGATTATACTCTGACTTCAACATAATAACATGTGCATGGTGCCTAACTCTTCCCACCCAAACCAGACAAATTCTCAGATAAAGTAGGAAAGTATCTCCCAGAATGGAGGATTGCACCACTGGTTGTTTGAAAATGTTTTTAAGTGGTACATGACATTAAATAACATTGACTAACATGTAACCTCTTGATGGGTTCTTCCTGCCTGCTGCACAAATACAGACCATGGCATTGCAGTAAGGAAAGTTTAATTGACACAAGGCCAGCCACACCACACAGGAGACTGTTATTACTCAAATCAATCTCATTGAAGGTTTGTAGGTTTCGGTTTTTTCAAAGGCAGTTTAGGGGAAGGGGTAGGGGTGGCTAAGCAGTGGGTGCTTGCTGCTGATTGATTGGGGGGTGCAATCATAGAGGTGTGGAAAATGGTCCTCCTGCATGCTAAATTGCTTCTGGGTGGGGCCACAGGAGCAATGGGTGGGTCCAGTTGGAGCCATCATTGTAGGTGTCAGACATGTAAAAACCTGAAAAGATATCTCAAAAGGCCAATCTAGAATAGTGATATTATCTGCAGGAGTAACTGGGAAAGTTGCATATCTTGTAACCAGTCTACACCTTAGCAGAATTTAGGCTCCTCTCCTCCCCCTGGCCTGGTGGTCTCTCACCTTCACAAAGGTGGGTGATTTTTGAGAAAGGCTATTATTTAAAGTATAACCTAAACATCTTCCAAAGTTAGCTCTGCTTAAGGCCAAGAAAAATTAAGGCAGCTTGAAAACTAAAGGCAGGAGGCGGGTTGGCTAGATCAGATCTCTCCCACTGCCATGGTTTTCTCACTGTTACAATTTTTGCAAAAGCAGTTTCAACATAATGAGAAAATCACTCCCTTACATTTTTTATACCCCCATCCTTTGAATACCACAAGGAGAACCTGTCATCCTCATGTTAGCATGTCTTCAACACATTGAATACTTCTCAGTCTCTCCAGTTTGATAAATAGAGCACAGACCTTAGGCTATGATGAGATTTCTGCAGCCAATACTATGGAGTTAGAATTTAATACTTTTGCTGTCTGTATATGTATATTTTTAATTACCTTCTAGTTAATGCTGAGCTTCCATTTATGAGAATAGATTAAATGTTTCCTTTTTAAATAAATTTATTTCCACTGATAAAGGGAAATAGCTTTAAGAAATATTAAATAATAGAGCAGGTAGTATATAAATTATCTAAGTTCTTGAAATTAGTACACAATGATGGGAAAACACATTAACAGGGTACTGGAATGACTAAAAATTTGGGAAGTTCTCAATTGAAATACATTAGAAGAGTCCTTCTAGAAGCCACTAAAAAACGGTGAATATTACTCTTAAGTAAAAGTCCCAGCCCCAGCAGTACTCAACAGGAGGAGCAATTTTATATACCTGGGAGACACTTGATGATGTCTGGAACACATTGATTGTCGCTTTCTGGTGTGGGGAGGCAGGATGGAGGTAGGAGTTGTGCTGCCTGCATTTAGTGGTAGAGGCCAGGGATGATGCTAAATATACCACAGTGTACAGGACAACCCCCACAAGAAAGAATTTTCCAGCCTATGATGCCAATAGTGGCAAGCTGGAGAAACCCTGCTGTCTCCTGACTGTAAGTGCTGGAAGTGATCCAGAGGCTGACACTCGTCTTCTCTGAAGGCCAAGTTCCTATCTGACAAAGTTCATACATCACATTATAATTGGCAATTCTTGTTGGGCAATTTGCCCTTTGGTTGCAATTCCTACTTGTTTTAGACAAATGATTAGATTGTAAAGTAGCTTCTATTTTAATTTATAATTCAGAGAGTATCCCCGCAGTGATTCGCAGTCCCGCCCCAGTCCTATTATTACCAGATGTGAGGGCCTTTTGCTAACCTTTTTAAATCATTTCATCTTTAAAAAGTGAACCTCATGTGGGTGGATCTGATCCAAAGATTTTGAGGGTTTTCATTTTAACTGTTTAAAACATTTCATTGCAGATTTTCTACAATTTTTTTTCTTTTAGTTTATTCTATGTTTTTATTTTTAATCTATATTTTACTTTAAAAGTTATTCCTAGGCCAGGCGTGGTGGCTCATGCCTATAATCCCAGCATTTTGGGAGGCCAAGTTGGGAGGACTTCTTGAGCCCAGTAGTTCAAGATCAGCCTGGGAACACAGTCAACCCAATTTCTCCAAAAAATGCAAAAATTAGCCAAACATGGTGTACGCCTACAGTTCCAGCTATTCTGGAGGCTGAGGTGGGAGGATAGCTTGCACCTGGGAGGCAGATGTTCCAGTGAACCAAGATCACACCATTGCACTCCAGTGTGGGCAACAGAGCCAGACTTTGTCTCAAAAAAAAAAAAAAAAAAAAATATATATATATATATATATACACACACACACACACACACACACACACACACACACATATATTTCTATAATGACATGCAATTTACCACATGCAATTAAACAGATGCGATGTCTGGATTCTGAGCCTCAATTCTTATTATTGGAGAATGCACAGGCAGTTTGGTCTGAAATTGTACAAATTTTGGTACATACACAAAAACTAAATTTTCAGACTAACACGTGAGTTTATTTTCTTGACTTTTTCTCCCAAATATAAACTATAGAAAGAAAATAGTAGTTTATTGAATACATCTATCACTGAAAAAAGAAAATTAGAATTTTACTATAATAAGCTTATCCTGTGTGTGGTAAGTTTAACTCACTCAGTGGAGAAGAATCGCGTAACACTCACTCAAACAGAGAAGAATCAGGTAATTAAAGAGTATTTGTTTGTTTTTTTATCCTAGAATTATTTAAGTAAGAGAGGGAAAAGTCTTGGAAGCACAAAAATATTTACTAACAATTTACTGCTTACAAAATTAGCCCCTATCCACAAACAGAGACCACTGTCTATGTTAGGTAGCACCTTAATGATTATTTGTCAATTCTGTGCTGCAACAATGCAAAGCAATTGTAGACTGAATAAATCTTGCCCCAAAAATGCAGAATTTTGTAACACCGATGAAAGAGAGAGAAAGCTGCTCTAATTGAACACAAAGCCATTTGACACATAAGGATCTAGTAAAGTTAGATGGTTAACAATTAAAAGAAAAATAGACAAGAATGATTGCAAGATAAATGCTTCAGAGGAGGACAATTTAAGAACGAAAGATGAAAGAGAGGCTCTTGGGAAAATTGATGAAGCCTTCAAACACTTGCACGTAAGTGCCCCCTCTTGATTACCACACTGTGAAAATCAAACATGAAATAAAAGATATTGTGTCTTCTACCACTGAAATTAGTCAGAAAAAATATTATGCTTGTCCAGAATCAATCACTGCTTGATTCATGCTGTGTTCATTCTGACATCTTATGCATAGTTGCATTTATAATCTAAATGATGGTAACTTTGGAATCAAATTTTGTAATTTTCTTCTCATTTTTTGAGATAAAATTCCAATCAAACATTTCACAATTTGGCATACATTTTTAGTCCCCATTTTAATTGCATTTCTTTTAAATGGTCTCTTTCCAGTGGGGCATCACTTCCTGTAATGGGCCAACTATCACTTCCGGGAATAGAAGCTCATAAAATGATAGAGTTGAATTTTCCGAAGCCATCGTGTTTACCACTCTTTTTTAAACAAAGAAATTAAGACTGAATGAGATCATTACCTGTCCTAAGATTATAAACAAACTCTATGAATCATTTTAATGGAGTATAAATATCACAATTTGGCTTATAATAAATAAAATAATTTCTAGACAACAAGGATGATTCTTTTGAAGACAGTGCTTCTAAATTTGAAATCATTTCTTTTTGTAAGAACCACTACTACTTTGCCATATTTTTGCCAGTCCCCTTCATGTTTTCAGTAAAAGGGTGAGAGACTAGGAGTTGTGAATTCTGTATCTACCACTTCCTCTGGAATTGTCATTCTCTGCTCACCCTACAAATCTGTTCCAGCTCAGTGTTTATTTTTATTTTCTCCTTCACTTACTGTAATCTGTGGTGGATCATTATGCAACTAATTCAAATTACCAACATATCATTCTAATAATCTTTTTAACTACACTAAAGTGAATATGGTTCTGATTTAGCAGACACTTACTGTCTGGTATAGGAAACCATGTAAATGTACCTGCTTTGCTCATGCTCCGAGGATGATGACAATATCATGTTCTAACTGTGCTTTTTTCTCCCCATTTCCACCCTACTCAGCATGCCTACCTCTCCAGTTGCCCCAGACTTCTCAAAATGGTGATCCATGACTCAGAAATGGCCTATAACATGTTTTCTTCCCAAACCTATGTGATTTTTTAAAATTTGAATTAGTGGCCAGCTTCGAAAATTGGATTATTTACATAGAAATCCAGATTTCTGGCTTCTCTTGGAAAACAAAGAAGAGCAGATCTTGCAATAATTATTTGCCATCTGTATCAGTCAGCTAAGGCTTGGTAACAACCAAACCATTTTTGCCCAGCACCCACTTTGAAGTTTGCCTAAGTCCCATCAAGCTCTGTTGTTCCCTGAAAAGATAAAATGTTAATTGTTATTTTGTATTTGTGCTAGTTGCTAGTCTTTTTTCTTACAGTGTAATTAAGGTGAAATATTTCTTGTATTCATGTCAGGGAGGTCTGTGTGTTTCACAGAAAATGGGAGATAGCCCTCTTACACTCGTTTGTTTCACCCAAGGATACTGTGAGTACTACAGTTGGCGGTATCTGATTCAGCCTATTGCTTCAATGACATTTAGTGTTTGTATTAGTCAGGGTTCTTCAGAAAAACAGAACCAATACAACAAATCTGTGTATATGTATATATGTGTGTGTATGTATACATATATATATACCTATATCTCCATCCATATCTATCTATATACATATGGAGAGGGGTAAGATTTATTATAAGTGATTGGCTCATATGATTATGGAGGCTAAGAAATCCCAAGAGCTGCTGTCTGCGAGCTGTAAGCTGAGGAAAGCCAGTGGTATAGTTCTAGTCCTGAGTCTGAAGACTTGAGAATTGGAGAGCTGATGGTATAAGTTCAAGTTCAATTTGAAGGCCTGAGAACCAGGAGTGTTGAGAGCAGGAAAAGATTGATATCCCTCTAACAGTAAGAGATTCAGAATGAGTCCTCCTTTCCTCCATGTATTTGTTCTATTTAGGCCCCCAACGGATTGGATGAGGCCTACCCACATTGGAGAGGGCTATCTACTGAGTCCACTGTTCAAATGCCAATC
This sequence comes from Papio anubis, assembly GCF_008728515.1. Classification (NCBI taxonomy): domain Eukaryota; kingdom Metazoa; phylum Chordata; class Mammalia; order Primates; family Cercopithecidae; genus Papio; species Papio anubis. The sequence continues at coordinate 61,678,770 of NC_044977.1, forward strand.
TCTTCTAGAAATGCCCTCACAGACACATCAAAAAATAATATCTGATCAGCTATCTGGGCATCTCATGACCCAGTCAGTCAACATGCAAAATTAACCATCCCAGTGATCTTGTAGTAGGGATGAAGAATATGAATCAATACATGAATTAATGCAGAAAAAAAAAGGTAGATATGTTTCACATACCAAGGTGATATGTCATCAGGGATATTCCACCAGTGTTGGGAAGTGCACACCACAAATCTTAAAACTAGAAGATTTTCCTACTGGACTACTGTGTATATAATTGTCAGACTGTTTATTTGTAGTCTCATGCCCTTTAAACCCAGAGAATTTGGGGACCTGCAAGAAACGAAAAGAAGGCAAGGCAAGGCAACACAGGTAACTCTCTTGTGTTTGGAGCTTAAGAATCATCCTGGATATATTCACTTATTTTCAGCTTCCTTCCCTCCTCCTTTTATATGCTCATCATGAGGAGGCTTCATGCTATCTTAACCTAATTTAAGCTTAAATGGAAACATTTGCCTGTTTTATCATAATAAGAACAAACTAGTACCTTTTCCTCTTTCCAAGTAAAGAAATATTTAGAATGTGTGAAACTGTTGATAGCAAGTCCCAATTCCCTGAAGACAGACTGATCATTTACTTAGCATTCTGCCTTGGGGGCTACACTGAAGATCTCAGAGGTCAAGTCCCAAATCAAAGCTTGAGTGGAATATTTTAAAATACAGCCAGTAACCAAGAGAGTTAAAAGCTCTTTGGCATGTTTATGTCTGACCTTCATCTATTAACCTCAAGGAAAGGTAATGAAACTTGCATTCACGAGAGATGGTATTATCTACTTCAGGATAAATCTATTTAATGAATAAGTAATAAGCAAATTTTTAAAGAAAATGAAATTCCTGGGGACTCTTAGAAAATTTAACATCGCCATTTGGGAATGTGTTTACCATATAACTATGAAAATGATAATGAGCCCACAATTTCTGAGCAAGAAAATTTCTTCGTTACTAAATAATGCACTAGAAAGAAAACAAACCACCACCACAGGAATCTGCAACGGCCAATATGGATTGAATATGGATTTTTAGAACCTTGTTTTAACTAGCTGTATTAAAATGCCCTTGTCACAGTATCGAACAGTAATCAAGACACTAGGAAGGAGATGTGAAATAGACAAGAAACAGCTCAGATAGAACTGTCCTCATCATCAGTGATGTGTAAGATGATGCAAGGGACAGGAGAAAGTTAACCTTGGTGAGGGAGTTTAATCTGTGTGTATTTGCCTATTTATACTCAGGTAAGACAAAGATTAAGCGAAAGCATGTATTCGTGCCTTGCTTCAACATTTTACGAACCCCACTCTACCCATAGCCATCACTTACTGAGGAAACTGGGAACTCCACAGGCATCCAAGACCCTTCACTATCTGGCTGTCACTTCTTGGCTGTAAACAGATTTCCTGCTATTCCCCTCAAGAGGTAGTAAAGCCTAGTGGTTAAGAATCTGTGTTTAAATTCTAATTCTACCACTAACTAGTTGTGGGATAAGGTGACACAATTTATTTTAGCCTCCATTTCTCTATCTGTAAAAGAGGATTACTCACCATAGGCTTAAACAAGGATTAAGTGAGATTGTCTATGTCACATGCCTAAGCACATGCCTGACATAGAGTAGGTATACCAGAAATGTTAGCTATTGTGAAGTTACATTCAGCTTCTCTCTATTCTCTGGTAGTTACCCAGCTTCAGGCTTTTGTGGGTTTTTAGCCCTTCCTGTTCAAAGGCTCTGCCCATCTCATCTCTTCAAGTCCAAATTCATCCTTCAAATGCCTCTCCAGATAGCTCCCTAACTCCCCACCTCCCCTGAAAATCACAGTTCACCTCTCCTGCCTCCTCTTCTGTTCCCTGGAAGACACACACTCAGCAACTGACCATCAGCTCCAGAAGGACAGGAAGCATGCTTCTGCCATCTTCATTATAACCACAGGGGCAACCCCAGCATCTAACAAGCATTAGGTGCTGGGTAAATACTAGGTGATGAGAGAGGCAGAGAGAAGGAAAGGTGAAATGAGGGAAGAGAAAGGGAGTCTGAGAAAGGAGAGGCAAATGCAGGGTGGTAACACAAATGCATGCAAAAGCAGCCACCCAGAGAAGGCCAGGAAAGGAAGGACCGAGTGTGAGAGAGTAGGAAGCGGATTAGAGGTGGCTATGATTTCCCCTTCGTGGTTGCTGCTGCCAGCCTGTAAATGGCTCCTGCAGCTCTTCAGTGGGATCTCTGCTAGAATAAAGCAGCTCTGTGTAAACAATATCCCTGTGTGGTCATCAAAGAATGTGCAATAGGCTCTCTGTGTGAGGGAATACATAATAGACTCTGACGAGATCGCCACTTTGCCCCTTGCTATTTCTGAATGCTGCTCTGATGAAATCTCAGAATATATTACAACTAGGACCACTAGAATTTTAGTGTTGATGGGGATGAAGGGGAGAAGGAGAAGGCTTTCTGAAGCTCACAGATTCTAAATGATGATGACCACCACCACCACCCCTGGCCTGCAGTCAGCCCCAGCCTCAGTCTGTGCAAATCATTCTCACTGTGATGCTTGTTCACAATTCTGGCTCTTTCCTCACCTATGCTCTGTAGTGCCTGCTGCCTGTTATCTCTAAAGGATAGATTTGGGGGATTTTTGTCTATTTTCAGCCATCCTGTTAGAATTCAGTAATCCTCTTTCAGGGGTGTCTCTACCTGATATTTTTCATTACTTACTGTCTGAACAAGCCACTGGAGAGGTCCTGATAAGAAAGGTCAAGCTGGGCACTGCTGGGGACAAGAGGTTGTCACATCTGGATGCTTCTCTATAGAACCCTGCTCTCCAGTGCTCAGGGTAAACTTACAGGTTACATGCACAGCTGCTTGTGATATGTGGCTTCAGGGATGTAGGAAGGACCCTTACTCCCAAATTCTCCCAGATTGGCCTCTGTTTTGTGAATGATCATGAATGGAGGTAAGGCACAGCCTACATATACCTTGCAATAATAAGTAGAGTTACATCTGCTATGCCCCTAGTCTAGCATTATGCATTTTACAGACATTATGTGGTTTGAATTAATCCCTGTATCAATTGTATGCATTCATATATTCATTTTTACAACAAATATATACTAAGCATCTACCATGTTCCAAAAAAGGTGGATAAAGGAGTTTACAAAACCAAGTCCCCATTCTTATTCCTTTACAGAAACAAACAATAAATATACAACATGTCAGGGGTTACAAATGCTCTGACAAAAATAAGCAGAGCACAGTCATGGAATAGAGATGTGATTGGGATGGGAAGAAGTTATTTTATATAATGGGGTCAGGGAAGGTCTCTCTGATAAGGGCAGTCTTGAACAAAGATCACAAGGAAAAAAAGAAGTAAATGCTCTTGGGAAAGAGAGGTACAAGCATGGGGGCCAGAAGTGCAAAGGCTCTGAGGTGTGAGTGCGTCACGTATTTCTCAGAAATATCATGAAGGCTAGTGTGGCAGGAGTGGAGTGAACAAGAGAAGTAGTAAGGGCAAGATTAGGAGTACATGGCATCCCAGTTGATACAGATAGGCTTTGTTTCCCCACCCATATCTCATCTTGAGTTGTAATCCCCCATCTTGAAATGTAATCATATATTGTTGAGGGAGAGACCTGATGGGAGGTGACTGGATCATGGCGGTGGTTCCCCCCTGCCGTTCTTGTGATAGTGAGTGAGTTCTCATGAGATCTGATGGTTTATAAGGGGCTCTTCCCCCTTCACTTCCCACACATGCTGTCTTCTGCCACCATGTGAGGAAGGTCCTTACTTCCTCTTTGCTTTCTGCCATGATTGTAAGTTTCCTGAGGTCTCTCCAGTCATCCGGAACTGTAAGTCAATTAAACCTCCTTTGTTTATAAATTATCCATTCTTGGGTAGTATCTTTATAGCAGGGTGAGAATAGACTAATACACCAGTATTCCACCAGTCCTCTAGCTTTTCTCCTCTGCCACAAGACCAGGCAGGTGTCTTATAGGGGTTGTTCCACTGGCCTGGCCCCCAGAATAAAAAGATAAATGCAGCTATGGCAGCAACATAAAGCTGCTGATATGTAACATGAAAGAAAAGTACATGTTTATCATTTTGATCCCACCAAATTATTAAGATTGTTTGTTACTACAACAAAGCTGTGTGGTACTACAAAGAAGGATTCTGCCTGGCTGTCTTTATATTATATGCCCACCCTTGGAATGAGCACTGTTCCCAGGAGAGTAGGGCACTATGTTACCAAAGCCCTGGCTAGACTGTTGTAACAGCCCCCCCAAATCTCTATGGTTTAGAAGATCAAACTTCATTTCAAATCACACAAACACCAGTGCCTACAGTGCCTAACAGAAAGGGGTCTCCTCCATTAAGTGGATCTAGAGTCCCTTATTCTATGACACTTGGTCTAAGTATCTGGCCTGCAAGGTCCCAGGATGTGAGAAAAAAGTTGAAAGTATATAAAGGATGTTTTAAAGGGCATGCCTGGAAATTGCATATACCATTTCTATCCATATCCCACCAAATAACATGGCCCCACCTAACAGTGAGAGAAGCTAGAAAATAATGCAGTTATTCTATGCCCAGGAAGAGGGGAAAATTAAATTTGTTTATTCTAGGACACAATCCCCAAAATAAGCACTAATTTGATCGAGCCTAAGCCATGTACCCTCCTCTGTGGTCAAGAGTTTGGCTTTATTCCAAAAGGAGAATGAGAAAAATGCATAATCCTAAGAAATTATAACCCCTGTTTACTCTGTGAGGTGGAATTGCAGTGGATCACTAAGGGAGGCACAGTGGCCTAGGAATCAGGAGACTTGAGCTCTGGTCCTATATGTTATTCTCTTACAGAGAGTAATTTACAATAGACCCCCTTGCTTCAGGAATCTATTTCTTTATGTGTAAAGTGTCAAAACCAACTTTAAAGGTTGTTACTTTGGGTAGACTAGAAGGCCCAGAAATAAACTGTCCATATATAGTCAACTTATTTTGACAAGGGTGCCAAGACCATTCAATGGGGGAAAGGACACTCTTTTCAAAAAAAGGCACTGGGAAGTATGGGTATCCATATGCAAAAGAATGAAATTGGACCCTTACATAATGTACAAAAATAACTGAAAACAGCTCAAAGACATGAATGTAAGAGCTAAAACTGTACAACTCTTAGATGAAAACATAAGGGAAAAGCTTCTTGTTACTGAATTTGGAAATTATTTCTTGGATATGAAATACAAATATGAAATATAAAATATTTCATTTGTCAATTTTGACTTTTGTTGCCATTGCTTTTGGTGTTTTAGACATGAAGTCCTTGCCCATGCCTATGTCCTCAATGGTATTGCCTAGGTTTTCTTCTAGGGTTTTTATGGTTTTAGGTCTAACATTTAAGTCTTTAATCCATCTTGAATTAATTTTTGTGTAAGGTGTAAGGAAGGGATCCAGTTTCAGCTTTCTACATATGGCTAGCCAGTTTTCCCAGCACCATTTATTAAATAGGGAATCCTTTCCCCATTTCTTGTTTTTGTCAGGTTTGTCAAAGATCAGTTGGTTGTAGATGTGTGGTATTATTTCTGAGGTCTCTGTTCTGTTCTACTGGTCGATATTTCTGTTTTGGTACCAGTACCATGTTGTTTGGGTTACTGTAGCCTTGTAATATAGTTTGAAGTCAGGTAGCATGATGCCTCCAGCTTTGTTCTTTTGGCTTGGGATCATCTTGGTAAATGGGATCTAATTAAACTAAAGAGCTCCTGCACAGCTAAACAAACTACCATCAGAATGGACAGTCAACCTACAGAATGGGAGAAAAATTTTGCAATCTACTCATCTGACAAAGGGCTAATATCCAGAATCTACAAAGAACTCAAACAAATTTACAAGAAAAGAACAACCCAGTCAAAAAGTGGGCAAAGGATATAAACAGACATTTCTCAAAAGAAGACATTTATACAGCCAACAGACACATGAAAAAATGCTCATCATCACTGGCCATCAGAGAAATGCAAATCAAGACCACAATGGCGTACCATCTCACACCAGTTAGAATGGTGATCATTAAAAAGTCAGGAAACAACAGGTGCTGGAGAGGATGTGGAGAAATAGGAACACTTTTACACTGCTGGTGGGACTGTAAACTATTTCAACCATTGTGGAAGACAGTGTCGCGATTCCTCAAGGATCTAGAACTAGAAATACCATTTGACCCAGCCATCCCATTACTGGGTATATACCCAAAGGATTATAAATCATGCTGCTAAAAAGACACATGCACACGTATGTTCTTTGTGGCACTATTCACGATAATAAAGACTTGGAACCAACCCAAATGTCCATCAATGATAGACTGGATTAAGAAAATATAGCACATATACACCATGGAATACTATGCAGCCATAAAAATGGATGAGTTCATGTCCTTTGTAGGGACATGGATGAAGCTGGAAACCATCATTCTGAGCAAACTATCGCAAGGACAGAAAACCAAACACTGCATGTTCTCACTCATAGGTGGGAACTGAACAATGAGAACACTTGGACACAGGAAGGGGAACATCACACACCAGGGCAGGACCTGTAGTGGGGTGGGAGGAAGGGGGAGGGATAGCATTAGGGGATATACCTAATGTAAATGATGAGTTAATGGGTGCAGCACACCAACATGGCACGTGTATACATATGTAACAAACCTGCACATTGTGCACATGTACCCTAGAACTTAAAGTATAATAAAAAATAAAAAATATTTCGTATAAATATGAAATACAAAAGTACAGGCAACAAAGGTAAAAATAGATAAATTGAACTACATCAAAATTTAAAAGCTATGCATCAAAAGGCAAAGTCAACAGAAGGAAAAGACAACCTAGCAGAATGGGAGAAAAATATTTGCAAATCATATATCTAATATGGGGTTAATATACAGAGTATATAAAAGAACTTCTAAAGTTCAACAAAAAATAAATAACATGATTGAAAAATGGACAAAAGACTTAATGAGATATTTCTCTAAAGAAGATATACAAATGGCCAACAAGCACATGAAAAGATGCTCAATACTATTAATCATTTGAGAAATGCAAATCAAAACCACAATGCAATACCAACCACCTTGTGCCTATTAGGATAGCTACTATCATTTAAAATAAAAGAAAAACAGCAAAAAAAAAAAAAAAACCAGTGTTGGTGAGGATATGTAGAAAGTGGAACACTTGCGCACTGTTGGTAGAAATGAAAATTGTGCAGTCACTATGAAAAAAAAGCATTTCTTTTAAAAAGTTAAAATTACCATATGATCCAGTAATTCCACTTCTGTGTGAGTGTACCCGAAAAAATTGAAACCAGGTCCTCAAATAAGTATCTGCATACCCATGTTCACAGCAGAATTATTCATAATATTTAAAAGCTAGAAGCAATCCAAGTGTCCATAAAAAGGTAAATGGATAAACAAAATGTGGTATATGCATACAATGGAATATTAGTCGCAAAAAGAAAGGAAATTCTGACACATACTACAACATGGATAAACCTTGATGATATTATGCTAAGTGAAATAAGCCATTCACAAAAAGACGAGATATTATTCCACATATATGAGGTACCTAGAAGAGGCAACATCATAGAGACACAAAGTACAATAGTAGGTACCATGGGCTAACAGAAGGGGGAAATGGGGAGTTATTTTTTAATGAGTACAGAGTTTCAGTTTTGCAAGATGAAAATAGTTCTGGAGATGGGTGGTGGTAATGGTTGCACAGCAATGTGAATGTACTTAACACTCTGAACTATACACTTAAAAATGGCTAAGATGGTGCATTTTAGGTTATGGGTATTTACAACAATTTAAACTTTGTGTGTGTGTGTGTGTTTGTGTGGGTGTGGATGTGGGTGGGTGCATGCACGCACATGCTTTTGAGTGATTTGGGGGCTCAGGACCTCTTTGAAAGTCTTTATAGAAGCTTTTAGACAAAGAAATATTGAAGAAACTTTTAGAGGCTTCAAGATCTATAAAGTTTGTGGATTTCAGGCTCAAAACCTTGGAAAAGGATATGATAGACCCCTTCAACTCTAACACTCTATGATTCAACTGAATATATCAGAGGGTAAAAAACAGAGAGGTATTTACAGTGGAGAGGAGACATAACCTTTGGGCTATGTGTTCTGCAAACCTGCCCCATAGGCTCTCATCCTTTGCTTTCCATCAGCAATAAGATTTACCCAGAGACATTTTTATCATGTCCCGCTGGAACAGATAAAAAATATGTATATATCAGGTGGATTTATTTTCATACATTTTCAATGAGTTGACAATCTCTTATTCTTAACTGAAATATGGCTTGGGTGATTTCTTCCCATTTGCAATACAGCCCACTTTGTGCATCCAAATGACAAATGGCTGATCCACAGGTTGGTAAATAAGAGAAGAGCCATCAGCTGTGCCATGTTCTCCATCATTAACATGAATCAGTTTTACGTGATGCATCATACCTCTTAGAGCAGAGAAAAACAGCACCTCTGGAATGCAGCTATTGCAGTCTGTCTTGATTAGACCACCAACTCCTTTAGGTATTTTGGCACTTACGTTATCTGTAACTTGTATATGTGTCAGTAAATTGGGTGTCAGCCCCTTTTATTAATGTATTATTCTCAGGAAATAAAGACAACTAGTTACCCCTCACAGGGAGGCAGTTGCGGGGAAAGGAGGGGAGTTAGTTTCACTCTACTCGGTGGCCATGGCTGAGATCCTAGTCTTGGACTAACTATTTTACAAATATCTCAGGTGGATTTTGTGTGACAGAGTATGGATGGTCAGTTTCAAGATATTGTTATTCCTGGCATTTAAAATTTCAGAAAGATCAAAGGGTATGTACCTAACTGTAGCATCTTCACAACTCAGAGTTTGTTCATTCCTTCATTTAGTAGATACCTATTAAGTGTCCAAAGTGCACTGGGTATGGTTCTGAGATGACAGAGGCATGATTCCAAAACTCAAGAGTGACATTCCAGTTGAGGAGATAAAACATGTATCCTGAAGTTACCTAGTTTACAGAGACTACATTCCAAAGCCAGCATTCTTCTTGAGGTTTCCCAGAAAGGTCTTGTCCATGTTAAAAAACAAGATATCTTGCTCAAAAAGCCCAACAAAGCCAGTTTTTCCAGTGATCGGAAAGGATCATCAGTTCTTTGAGCACTATATGAAGGAGTTAACTTGCTTGCCATTTTTCTATTTGCCCAGGAAGAGGAAAATGAAATTGAATTAGGTGACCTTCAGTGCTGTCTCTGTGGTAGGAACTACCTTTGGTCCAACCTAAGCCATATGCCTGTCTCTATAGTCAAGGTTCACTATGGGAACTTCTCAGTCAACCATGGGGAACTAGTGTTTACAGATACATGTTTATATTATGACATGTTGTATTAGTCTGTTTTCACACTGCTGATAAAGACATACCTGAGACTAGGTAATTTATAAGGAAAAAGAGGGTCAGGCATGGTGGCTCAAGACTGTAATCCCAGTACTTTTGGAGGCCAAGGCGGGTGGATCATTTGAGGTCAGGAGTTCAAGACCAGCCTGGCCAACATATTGAAACCCCATCTCTACTAAAAAATACAAAAATTAGCCGCTGGGCGTTGGGATACATGGTTGTAATCCCACCTACTCAGGAGGCTGAGGCAGGAGAAATGCTTGAACCCAGGAGGTAGAGGTTGCAGTGAGCCAAGATAGTGCCACTGCACTCCAGCCTGGGCAGTGGAGTAGGACTCCATCTCAAAAAAAAAAAAAAAAGATGTTTAATGGACTCACAGTTCCACATGACTAGGGAGACCTCACAATCATAGCAGAAGATGAAAGGCACATCTTACATGGCAGTACACAAGAGAGAATGAGAACCAAGTGAAAGGGGTTCCCCCTTATAAAACCATCAGATCTCATGAAATTTATTCACTACCACAAGAACAGTATGGAGAAAACTGTCCCCTTGATTCAATTATCTCCCACTGTGTTCCTCCCATGACATGTGGAAATTATGGGAGCTATAATTCAAGATGAGATTTGGGTGGGGATACAGTCAAACCTATCACATGTCCTAAAAGCAAGACCCTGGGGACTGGCACTAATTAAGGGTATAACAGATTACTTTTATCTCCCACCTTGGGCTTGTTCCAGAGCATATACCCATTGAATGGAATGGCAAGTAAAATAGTCTGCTCTATCCAAATTTTAAAAAAGATCACTTGTGTTTTTTCTTTTATTGTATGCTAAATGCAGTTTTAAAGTTCAAACAACTTTTCTTTTGATTTTACTCTACAAATAAATACATTTCAAGCTACATTGTGAAAATGCGGTAAGAGGCAATCAAGTGCTGCTGGTCATTGATAACATGGGAGTGGGTGCTTCCAGGTGAGAGAGCTGAGATCATCCTCTTGGAGAAAATGGAATTTGAACTGGACATGAAAGATAGTGAGCCAGAGGATTCAGCCAGGGGAAACAATCAGCAAAGACTGGGAGATGGCCACGTGTTGCATGTATCCAAATAATATCACAGAGTGCATCCATAGGTGATGGTAGAAAAAAAAATTGAAGCAGATAATTGCAAGGCTTGAATGCCATGCTTAGGGTTTTGCATGATTTTGAGAAGGATGTGGGAAGTTAGAATACGTTTTGCAGTGTAGGAAACATGATGAGAGTAGTGGCAGCAGAGTGTTAAAAGTATTAGAAATGGAAAGTTTGGAGATTTGAAGGCCACATGGGAGACAGTTGGCTCAGAGGTACAAATTTGCAAGGAGGAGGCAAAGCCGAATAATTAGAGATGATTTCACTTCCTGTGTGTTTGTCTATGTCCTCAAGTAGACTATTGTGTCCTAGAGGCTAGGGATCTACATTCTTCTGTTTATCTCCTGAAGTTTCTAGTATAGTCCTTGACACAAAGTGAAGCTGAATAAATGCTTGCTGAATCTCATGCTGCCCCCCAACATTTTTCGTCTGTTCCCAGAAACTCTGCTCTCTAGAGGGTAGGTGATTAGTTCTTACTATAAAGCAATCCCAGTCTTCTTTCTGGGTTATGTTATCACAGATGTTTCTCTAAGGATTAGAGAGACAGATGGAACTGGCCATTGGCATTAGACTTGAAAATTGGTTTACTATATGGGTGGCAGCTATAGGGACTCCTACACTTTCTGTGTTTTTTGTTGTTGTTGTTGCTGTTATCATTTGAGACATGGCCTCACTCTGTTGCCCAGGCTGCAGTGCAGTGGCATAGTCATGAATCACTGCAGCCTCGACCTCTCAGGCTCAAGTTTTGACCTCCTGCTTCAGCCCTCCAAGTAGCTGGGACTACAGGCACGCACTACCTACACCCAGCTAATTTTTTTATTTTTTGTAGAGATGGAGTTTCTCCATGTTGGCCAGGCTGGTCTCAAACTCCTAAGCTCAAGTGATCCACTCGCCTTGGCTTCTCAAAGTGCTGGGATTCTAGGTGTGTGAGCCACCATGCTGGGCCACTTTCTGTGTTTTGATCAATTGATTATTGCTTGTTAGTGATTTGGACTAATAGGAAATCGAGAAACAGTTCAGTAGTCCAACGTTCCTTACATTATGAGACTCCTCACTGCTATGGCTAGCCTTTCAAGCCCTTTGCTTGAAGATTTCCAGGGTTGGGAGAACACTACCCTGACGTTATTGGACTATTCTAATTGTTCAGAAGTTCTAAAACCATTAGCTTTCTCCTATGAGTCTTTTGTGTTACAGCTATAGATACCTCCATACACATACATACCAGCCTTCCCACATCCATCTTCTTCTGGTTGTGGCCCTTTGAACACCTAGATTACTTAAAAATAAGATAACAACTATTTGGAAGTTATCTTGAGAGACTTTATTAACACATGGCATTCTCAAGCAATAAGAATCATCCCTAGCTCAAATCCAATCCCATTGAGGAGGAAAAGCTTTGTTAAAAATCTTGTTAAAAATCACAAATATTTTTAATCGGAAATTTTACCATATTACTATAGCTTTCCCCATTCACCATAACAATCCACATAGAAAAGGGCATGAAGGGAGAGTCATATAAGGAGCCTCATCTCATTCTTTGGTGTTCCTAGATATACAGTATCTCTGATTAATCTGGCTTGTGGTGATTTGACCGTCCAAATTTTGCTTATCATTGGAGTTGTTTGCAGATAGAAGAGGAGAGATATGTAGGAAATAATAAGAGATATTCCACAACATTTAGTTGAAGCAACAGGAAGAGGAAGAAATCTTGAAAGCCACTTTAAATCTACATCAATTCATGAAAATCCATTTAAAGTCTTTTAGCCTTGAAAAACATCACAGACTTTGGCAGACAATAGGGCAAAAATGAAAGAGTGGAAAATTTTAGTCAAGTCTGAGTTTGCATCTAACACTGGATATTATTATTTAAAGCATAGTATTTCGGCTGGGCACAGTGGCTCATGACTGTAATCTCAGCACTCTGTGAGGCCAAAGCAGCCCAATTGCTTGAGCCCAGGAGTTCAAGACCAGTCTGGCAACACAGTGAAACCCCATCTCTAAAACAAAATACAAAATTAACTGGGCGTGCTGACACATGCCTGTAATCCCAGCTACTTAGGAAGCCGAGGTTGGGAGGATTACAAAGCCCAGGAGGTCGAGGCTGCAGTGAGCCATGATTGTGCCACTGCACTCCAAGCTGGGTGACAGAGTGAGACTTTGTCTCAAAAAATAAAAACAAAAATAAAACATAATATTTGACCAGGTGCAGTGGCTCACACCTGTAATCCCAACTACTTGGGAGGCTTAGGTGGGAGAATCACTTGAGGCCAGGAGTTTGAGACCAGCCTGAGCAGTATAGCAAGACTTCAGCTTCACAGTAAAAACAAAAACAAAAACAAAAATACAAAAAGTAGCTGGGCATGGTGGTTCATACCTGTAATCCCAGCTTCTCGGGTGGCTGAGGTGGGAAGATCACTTGAGCCCAGGAGGTCAAGGCTGTAGTAAGTCAAGATCATGCCACTGCACTCCAGCCTGGGTAACAGATTGAGACCCCCATATCAGGAAAAAAAAAAAGTAATATTCTATAGCATCACATAGTAATAATCTGCAACTATCAGCCCTTTTTTTTCTAAGGTGAGAAAGTTACCTTCTTTCACATAGCAGCCAGCTGTTACTTCTCTCTTAATCCTTTTCTTTTTGGGTCCATACACTCTCAGTTCTTCCAAGCAACCAGCTAGTGGGTAGAGAAAGATAATAAAGTCCCAATCTCTGCCTTAGAGGTTCACACTCTCCAAATCAACCCACACTCACCCCATCAACCTTGATATGGTTTGGCTCTTTGTCCCCACCCAAATCTTATCTTGTAGCTCCCATAATTCCCATGTGTTGTGGGAGGTTCCCAGTGGGAAATGATTGAATTATGAGGTGGACCTTTCCCATGATGTTCTCATGGTAGTGAATGGGTCTCACAAGATCTGATGGTTTTAAAAATGGGAATTTCCCTGCACAAGCTCTCTCTTTGCCTGCTGCCATCCATGTAAGATGTGACTTGCTCCTCCTCGCCTTCTGCCATGATTGTGAGGCCTCCCCAGCCATGTGGAACTATAAGTCCAATAAACATCTTTCTTTTGTAAAGTGCTCAGTCTCGGGTATGTCTTTATCAGCAGTGTGAAAACAGACTAATACAAACCTCTTCTATATACTCTTGGATTTATCACTGTTCCCTTGAAAATATGGCACTTGGGATTAAATTAGTAGTCTAGATCTGGACTGACCAGTGTAGATGGTAATGGGATAGAAACCTCCCATACTGTGTTAAATGTTGTGTTTTTATTAATAAAACCTAACAATTTGCTGGCTTGCAATGAGCATGTGATTAACTGAAATTCCCTGGTCCAGATACCCATCATGCATTTGTGCAATTTACTTCTCTGAGCTTTAGTAAAAGACTGTATGCATCCCCATCAAATTTTATCTTAATGGTCTGGACTCCCGATTTTTGGATTGTTAGTATCAAAATCCTTTTTAAATGCTAGACTCAAGTCTCTTTCTAAGCAGACAGTAATACTCTGTTCTGCCGAAAGTGAGCTAAAGCACTGTAAGAAGTCATTTGCTGTCAATCCCAAATCCCTTGCCATTGAGCCCTTTAAAAATGGCAACAAGGAGAGTTGAGTTCAACACTGAAAAGAATACCTGCAGTAACCTCTGCCTTTGTTGGAAAAAAAATAGTGCTCTATATGGAGAATTTGAATGTTCCCATTCAGACTGTTTGAAGATATAAATCTGTATTCATCCTTATAACGCTGAATGGTTAGCTTAATGTGTGGTGAAATAGGCTCACAGGCTAATTCCTTTATGCCTGTGTGCGTTGTTGCATCATCTGGAAGGAAACAGCATTTTCATCAGCTCTTTCAAGGAATTTAGTGCTCCAGAAGGAGCTATATTTTTCAGGGCTCCCAAACTCACCCCGAGGTACCATAAAAGATTAAACTTGGCTCATTCATGAAAAGTAGATTTTTTAAAATCTTGATTTATTTTAACTTTGTGTAATAAAGCTTTCTGATCAGCCTCATGTGTATAAGAAAAATAAAGAGGAAAGAAATTATGACACAGAAAATATTTTCTGAAAATTGTTTCTTCTCTGGTCAAGATGCATTTCAACAATATGCAAATTAGGCAGTGCCATTGTACAGTAATTATGTTTTCTTAATGTTTCCACAACAGCTCTGCTTTTGCCAGACTTAAAAATTTTAGCAGCATAATGGTCACTTTGGAAGGGATTAGCACCCATTATATCTAGAGAAGGAAGGAAAACCTTGGAAAATCAAATTCAGATAATGCAGAGAGAATATACTTTCCAGTGCTAATTTGTTTTGTAGTTATCTTAAGGGAGAAAAACAGACTTCTATCTCCAGGGAAAAAAAATGGATAAAATGCAAAAGAATTAATTATAAACATTCTAAAATGCAGAATCCTGAAGTTCTAAAACTATACTTAAAAATCTTCACAGGACCATTGGATCCTCAGGCTGAATGGATTTCAGGGTAGCTGCAACTCATCAAAGTGTGTGCCACAGGATGTAAGTTCTGAGCCATGTTAATAGATGCTGTCTTTCAGAAATATGCTCTTTTTGTCAAGTAAATTTGTAAACTGCACTAGAGTAAACAAAGTTAGCCAAGTTTCAGTCCCTATAGGACCTCTCCTAAATATGCCAATGTTCAAGGATTGTCCTCCAAAACCAGATAAATAAAGGACACAGCATTCCCAAATGGAATCCTATTTTCACAGTGATTTTTTTAAGATATGGGTATTTTAAGAAAAACTTGTTAGGGAACATTGGCTACATCAATCCCTAGTGTTATAATAATAATAAAACTGTAGCCCAAGAAATTAAAGAGAATCTTCTGAAGTCACCCAGATGACTAAAGGTTGAACTAGAAATAAAATTTCAGCCCTCTAATTCCCGGTACAGCTCTCTGCTACCTCTTGCATATTCACTGGCTGGTCATTCAGTAGAAGCTCATGTGATAATGACACATCTATAAATTTCTACTTTTTAGAAAATTCCGTAATTTTTCTACAGGGAACAACAGATCTGTCATATACTAGCTTATGCTTTTCTTATTCTAAGTGAATTTCACAGTTTAGAAAATTCCAAGTAATCTTGATACATCATTATTACCCAAAAAATTACTTCCAAGTCATTGTTTAAATAGATGAAACCCATTGCAACAGGGGTCTCAGATCTTATTGCCTCAGGGGCCTGAGAGATGATGTAAGTGAAATAGCTCAGCTGTAGCCAGCAATTGCTTGATGGAAATTTGGGATCTTTGTTGCTAGCTTTGAAGAAAAGAAAGAAAGGGGGAGAGAGAGAGAGAGAGAGAGAGAGAGAGAGAGAGAGAGAGAGAAAGAGAAAGGGAGGAAGGGAGGAAGGAAAGAAAAGAGACAGAGAGACGGAGAGAGGGAGGGAAGGACGGAGGGAGGCAGGGAGGGAGGGAGGGAGGGAGGGAAGACAGGGGCAGGCGAGGTGGCTCATGAGGCCGGGCGAGGTGGCTCATGCCTGTAATCCCAGCACTTTGGGAGGCCAAGGCGGGCAGATCACCTGAGGTCAGGAGTTTGAGACCAGCCTGGCCAACATGGCAAAATCCCGTCTCTACTAAAAATATAAAAATTAGCCGGGCATGGTCGCATGTGCCTGTAATCCCAGCTACTCGGGAGGCTAAGACAGGAGAATCGCTTGAAGCCAGGAGGCAGAGGGAGGTTGCAGTGAGCCGAGATCGTGCCACTGCACTTCAGCCTGGGCAACAGAGCAAGACTCTATCTCAAAAAAAAGAAACAAAAGAATGCCAGAAATGTATGTTTTTATGTGATACTTACAATTTTACATGTTGTCAAGTAGTTTATATTTAAAAATATAGTAAATTTTGGACCAACAAAACATACCTGCAGGCAGAATTCAACCTGTAGGCTGCCAGTTTCCAGCTTCTTCTTTACATTTTGGAATCAGTCCAATTCTCTCCCTTGACTGTGCTTATGCAGTGGTATGGTAAAGACTCTGGGTATCCCCTGGACAGAGTCAGACAATGAACAGACCACCTGTTTCCAGCACCCAGCTTCCATTTTCCATTAAAACCAAATGATGCAAAAGAAAGCAGAAAGCCAGAGATAGGTCAGAGATAAAGAGAGGGAGGTATCCCAGTTAAGATCCTGGCTGCCTCCCACTCAACTTGTATCTCTTTTTCTAGTTAATTTTATTTTTTAATAGACTTTATTTTTTGGAGCAGTTTTAGGTTCCCCCGCAAAACTGAGTGGTAAGTACAGGAAGTTCCCGCAAGCCCCCAAAACACAACCTCCCCGACTGTCAACATCCCCACCAGAGAGGTACATTTGTTATAATCAACAAACCTACTTTGGTATATCGTTATCACCCAAAGTCCATAAGTTTGCATTAGGGTTCATTCTTGGTGTCGTACATTCTTTGGGTTTTGACACACATAGAATCACATGTATCCACCATTGTAGTATTATACAGGGTATTTTTGCTGCCCAAAAAGCCCTCTGTGCTCTACCTATTCATTCCTCCCTCCCCTCAAACACTGACACCACTGATCTTTTTACTGTATCCACAGTTTTATCTTTTGCAGAATGTCATATAGTTGGAACCACATAGTATTTAGCTTTTTCAAATTGGCTTCTTTTACTTAGTAATATTTACAGTTTCTCCACGTCTTTTCATGGCTTGATAGCTCATTTCTTTTTAGCAATGAATAATATTCCATTAACTGAATATACTTTACAGTTTATTTATCCACTTACCTACTAAAGGAAATCTTGGTTTCTTCTAAGTTACAGCAATTATGACTGTAGCTGCCATAAACATTTGTGTGCGGGTTTTCGTGTAGACATAAATTTTCAGCTCATTTGGGTAAATTTCAAGGAACAAATTGCTGGATCGTATGGTAAGAGTATATTTAGTTTTGTGAGGAAATGACAAACTGCCTTCCAAACTGGCTGTACCATTTTGCATTCCCACTAACAATGAATGAGAGTTCCTGTTGCTCCACAACTTTTATCTCTTTTAATGCCTGATACTTACACTCAGCTTACTGATGGATATGCATTACTCACCAAACACATTGGTACATGAAGATTCTGCTTCAGGGACCTGGGTCTCAGAATACCTGAGTTCTGTTCTTTGTGTATTTGATTAATTTTCAAAGTTGGACATCTCAAGGCAAAGCAGCTTCTCTCACAACTCTGGCCATGAGACTAGGCTTCTCCTGACCCATCTCTCCAAATTTTGGTTGTGAGAAATCATTTTCTTGTTACGCTTCTGGGAGGAAGTTGGGCAGCATATATTATTAAATATTTTCCCCTTGGACTTTTAAAATAGCCCAACCTGTAGTCTGAGAGCTGATAAATTGAGCCGAATAGAGATCTGGATAAAATTAGAAGTCCCTAAAACCTAGACGGTGGCAAACTTCACTTTTTAATTTCTATAACCGTTTTCTTACACTGCTGAGCTCAATATGAGGGCAGAAGACAACTTTATTTTTCTCTGTTACTTGTTCAAATTTATGTCATGAATGAAATCTTGGTCAAATCTTAGAACTTTCAGGGGTCACTTTCAGATAATTACAAAAACTCCCCATCATTTTCTGTTCCTGAAACAGT